>NW_027640884.1:0-93000 GCF_949752795.1 Hyperoodon ampullatus
GAGGGATATTCCATCGTACGTAAGTACCTACAATTTTTTGAACCATTTTTATATTTCCTGGGATATTTAAGGTGTACCCAAGTTGAGGTCCTTGTAAGCAGTGCAGCCCTAAATTTTGGGGTGGCTGTGTCTTTTTGATTTTCAGTTTTCCAAGGTATATTCCCTAGACTGGAAGTGCCCTTGGCTCTGTAGCTCTGTTGTTTACTTGTTTTAGGGAACACAATGCACTCCTCCAGAGAGGCAGTTGGCAATTTACATCCCGCCCATCAGCATAACAAGGCTCCCTGTTCTCCAGGGCCTGTCTTGCCTTTCTGGTTTTTACACATTTTGTGGATGTCCCTTTTGACCGGTGGGAAGTGATACTTCTTTGTAGTGCAGATTTGCATTGCCCGCTTGCTTGCTTGGCCAAAAAGGGCGTATGCGTTTTCTCCTGAATATATTCAGGAGAAAACGCATACGCCCTTTTTGGCCAAGTGCATCATTGTCGAAGTTGTGCCCCTCTTCCTGTGCTTTAAAGGCGATTCCAACGTACCTCTTGAAATCTGTTTCCTGCTATTCTGCCTCGCTTTCAAGTCCGCCTCGTTGCCTTCCCTCAACAGATTTTTGGACGATAGTTGTCCTTTATTACTCGGCCAGTTTGTGAATTGCTGTGCCCCTGAGCTCCATTTTTCAACTCGTTTTTGGTGAGCTGACCGCAAGTCCAAAATTTTGGTTCAGGATCTATACTGATTCCCGGTGGGTGGCTGAGACTTTGGTTAATTCTTCTTCCCTGCCGGGAAATTACAGTGATATGTGCCCGTCCAAATGCCTAACAGCTACTCTCTCATTGGTTCTCCTCTCTCCTTTCATCCTCTGCCAAATTGGCAACCTGTGCGAACCAGGAGGTTAAAGGGGCTGTCTCTCCAAGTTGGGAGGTTGATAATAAAGCAGATGGAAAGTCAAACCGGAGCACCAGGAGAGGGACTATTCGTTGAGTTTTAGAAACCTTTCATATTCACAGTGTGTCCGTTCTCTAGGATTCCCGTACATGTTATATCTGTAGTAATATTCCCTTCAACCTGGAGAGTTGGGACCCATGGAATGTGTGCCATGCATTATTGCTTTAAAGGGTCTGTATTTGCTCACCCAATCTCACCATCCTCTCAGTCCCAAGTGTCCAGCCTTATGCCACATCCAGCTGTCATTGTAGATAGGGTCATTTCAGGTTTCATCAGAGACCCTGAAGGAATTGTAAAGAATTTCCCAGTTTTTTTGTTTTATTTTGAAATTCCTTTTTATAGTGGGTTTGAGCTGATTCTCGCTGCCATATTTATCCCAGTCTAGACACACTTGATTCCCTTACGGAGACATACCAATACATAGGTTTTAAGATTCTTACTAGTCAGATATATTCCTCTGCGGGAAATATGGGGTTTTGAGTCCCTTTCACTGAGGAAGGTGTAGGTCTTGTCTATTCCATAGTTGGTTTTTGGAACGGTACCTGTGCTTATATCAAACTCTGGTTTTATTGCATCACCCCACCTCTCCTTCCCCCTTAAGCAGGCATAAGAGTGTTTTCTAAATGTGAGACACTGTTCTCTTTCCTAACTCAGTTCAAGTGTAGCCATGTTTACAGGATCTTCATAAGTGATATCTTATGATAAGTTTCTTTTTCTGTGTGACTTATTTCACTTAGAATCATCGTACCTGAATCCACCCATTTTGCTGCTACTGGTCTTATGACATTGATTTCATGGCTGAGGGATATTCCATCGATACGTAAGTACCGACAATTTTTTGAACCATTTTTATATTTCCTGGGATATTTAAGGTGTACCCAAGTTGAGGTCCTTGTAAGCAGTGCAGCCCTAAATTTTTGGGGTGGCTGTGTCTTTTTGATTTTCAGTTTTCCCAAGGTATATTCCCTAGACTGGAAGTGCCCTTGGCTCTGTAGCTCTGTTGTTTACTTGTTTTAGGGAACACAATGCACTCCTCCAGAGAGGCAGTTGGCAATTTACATCCCGCCCATCAGCATAACAAGGCTCCCTGTTCTCCAGGGCCTGTCTTGCCTTTCTGGTTTTTACACATTTTGTGGATGTCCCTTTTGACCGGTGGGAAGTGATACTTCTTTGTAGTGCAGATTTGCATTGCCCGCTTGCTTGCTTGGCCAAAAAGGGCGTATGCGTTTTCTCCTGAATATATTCAGGAGAAAACGCATACGCCCTTTTTGGCCAAGTGCATCATTGTCGAAGTTGTGCCCCTCTTCCTGTGCTTTAAAGGCGATTCCAACGTACCTCTTGAAATCTGTTTCCTGCTATTCTGCCTCGCTTTCAAGTCCGCCTCGTTGCCTTCCCTCAACAGATTTTTGGACGATAGTTGTCCTTTATTACTCGGCCAGTTTGTGAATTGCTGTGCCCCTGAGCTCCATTTTTCAACTCGTTTTTGGTGAGCTGACCGCAAGTCCAAAATTTTGGTTCAGGATCTATACTGATTCCCGGTGGGTGGCTGAGACTTTGGTTAATTCTTCTTCCTGCCGGGAAATTACAGTGATATGTGCCCGTCCAAATGCCTAACAGCTACTCTCTCATTGGTTCTCCCTCTTCCCTTTCATCCTCTGCCAAATTGGCAACCTGTGCGAACCAGGAGGTTAAAGGGGCTGTCTCTCCAAGTTGGGAGGTTGATAATAAAGCAGATGGAAAGTCAAACCGGAGCACCAGGAGAGGGACTATTCGTTGAGTTTTAGAAACCTTTCGTATTCACAGTGTGTCCGTTCTCTAGGATTCCCGTACATGTTATATCTGTAGTAATATTCCCTTCAACCTGGAGAGTTGGGACCCATGGAATGTGTGCCATGCATTATTGCTTTAAAGGGTCTGCATTTGCTCACCCAATCTCACCAATCCTCTCAGTCCCAAGTGTCCAGCCTTATGCCACATCCAGCTGTCATTGTAGATAGGGTCATTTCAGGTTTCATCAGAGACCCTGAAGGAATTGTAAAGAATTTCCCAGTTTTTTTGTTTTATTTTTGAAATTCCTTTTTATAGTGGGTTTGAGCTGATTCTCGCTGCCATATTTATCCCAGTCTAGACACACTTGATTCCCTTACGGAGACATACCAATACATAGGTTTTAAGATTCTTACTAGTCAGATATATTCCTCTGCGGGAAATATGGGGTTTTGAGTCCCTTTCACTGAGGAAGGTGTAGGTCTTGTCTATTCCATAGTTGGTTTTTGGAACGGTACCTGTGCTTATATCAAACTCTGGTTTTATGCATCACCCCACCTCTCCTTCCCCCTTAAGCAGGCATAAGAGTGTTTTCTAAATGTGAGACACTGTTCTCTTTCCTAACTCAGTTCAAGTGTAGCCATGTTTACAGGATCTTCATAAGTGATATCTTATGATAAGTTTCTTTTTCTGTGTGACTTATTTCACTTAGAATCATCGTACCTGAATCCACCCATTTTGCTGCTACTGGTCTTATGACATTGATTTCATGGCTGAGGGATATTCCATCGTACGTAAGTACCACAATTTTTTGAACCATTTTTATATTTCCTGGGATATTTAAGGTGTACCCAAGTTGAGGTCCTTGTAAGCAGTGCAGCCCTAAATTTTGGGGTGGCTGTGTCTTTTTGATTTTCAGTTTTCCCAAGGTATATTCCCTAGACTGGAAGTGCCCTTGGCTCTGTAGCTCTGTTGTTTACTTGTTTTAGGGAACACAATGCACTCCTCCAGAGAGGCAGTTGGCAATTTACATCCCGCCCATCAGCATAACAAGGCTCCCTCTTCTCCAGGGCCTGTCTTGCCTTTCTGGTTTTTACACATTTTGTGGATGTCCCTTTTGACCGGTGGGAAGTGATACTTCTTTGTAGTGCAGATTTGCATTGCCCGCTTGCTTGCTTGGCCAAAAAGGGCGTATGCGTTTTCTCCTGAATATATTCAGGAGAAAACGCATACGCCCTTTTTGGCCAAGTGCATCATTGTCGAAGTTGTGCCCCTCTTCCTGTGCTTTAAAGGCGATTCCAACGTACCTCTTGAAATCTGTTTCCTGCTATTCTGCCTCGCTTTCAAGTCCGCCTCGTTGCCTTCCCTCAACAGATTTTTGGACGATAGTTGTCCTTTATTACTCGGCCAGTTTGTGAATTGCTGTGCCCCTGAGCTCCATTTTTCAACTCGTTTTTGGTGAGCTGACCGCAAGTCCAAAATTTTGGTTCAGGATCTATACTGATTCCCGGTGGGTGGCTGAGACTTTGGTTAATTCTTCTTCCTGCCGGGAAATTACAGTGATATGTGCCCGTCCAAATGCCTAACAGCTACTCTCTCATTGGTTCTCCCTCTTCCCTTTCATCCTCTGCCAAATTGGCAACCTGTGCGAACCAGGAGGTTAAAGGGGCTGTCTCTCCAAGTTGGGAGGTTGATAATAAAGCAGATGGAAAGTCAAACCGGAGCACCAGGAGAGGGACTATTCGTTGAGTTTTAGAAACCTTTCGTATTCACAGTGTGTCCGTTCTCTAGGATTCCCGTACATGTTATATCTGTAGTAATATTCCCTTCAACCTGGAGAGTTGGGACCCATGGAATGTGTGCCATGCATTATTGCTTTAAAGGGTCTGCATTTGCTCACCCAATCTCACCAATCCTCTCAGTCCCAAGTGTCCAGCCTTATGCCACATCCAGCTGTCATTGTAGATAGGGTCATTTCAGGTTTCATCAGAGACCCTGAAGGAATTGTAAAGAATTTCCCAGTTTTTTTGTTTTATTTTTGAAATTCCTTTTTATAGTGGGTTTGAGCTGATTCTCGCTGCCATATTTATCCCAGTCTAGACACACTTGATTCCCTTATGGAGACATATCAATACATAGGTTTTAAGATTCTTACTAGTCAGATATAATCCGCTGCGGGAAATATGGGGTTTTGAGTCCCTTTCACTGAGGAAGGTGTAGGTCTTGTCTATTCCATAGTTGGTTTTTGGAACGGTACCTGTGCTTATATCAAACTCTGGTTTTATGCATCACCCCACCTCTCCTTCCCCGTTAAGCAGGCATAAGAGTGTTTTCTAAATGTGAGACACTGTTCTCTTTCCTAACTCAGTTCAAGTGTAGCCATGTTTACAGGATCTTCATAAGTGATATCTTATGATAAGTTTCTTTTTCTCTGTGACTTATTTCACTTAGAATCATCGTACCTGAATCCACCCATTTTGCTGCTACTGGTCTTATGACATTGATTTCATGGCTGAGGGATATTCCATCGTACGTAAGTACCACAATTTTTTGAACCATTTTTATATTTCCTGGGATATTTAAGGTGTACCCAAGTTGAGGTCCTTGTAAGCAGTGCAGCCCTAAATTTTGGGGTGGCTGTGTCTTTCTGATTTTCAGTTTTCCCAAGGTATATTCCCTAGACTGGAAGTGCCCTTGGCTCTGTAGCTCTGTTGTTTACTTGTTTTAGGGAACACAATGCACTCCTCCAGAGAGGCAGTTGGCAATTTACATCCCGCCCATCAGCATAACAAGGCTCCCTGTTCTCCAGGGCCTGTCTTGCCTTTCTGGTTTTTACACATTTTGTGGATGTCCCTTTTGACCGGTGGGAAGTGATACTTCTTTGTAGTGCAGATTTGCATTGCCCGCTTGCTTGCTTGGCCAAAAAGGGCGTATGCGTTTTCTCCTGAATATATTCAGGAGAAAATGCATACGCCCTTTTTGGCCAAGTGCATCATTGTCGAAGTTGTGCCCCTCTTCCTGTGCTTTAAAGGCGATTCCAACGTACCTCTTGAAATCTGTTTCCTGCTATTCTGCCTCGCTTTCAAGTCCGCCTCGTTGCCTTCCCTCAACAGATTTTTGGACGATAGTTGTCCTTTATTACTCGGCCAGTTTGTGAATTGCTGTGCCCCTGAGCTCCATTTTTCAACTCGTTTTTGGTGAGCTGACCGCAAGTCCAAAATTTTGGTTCAGGATCTATACTGATTCCCGGTGGGTGGCTGAGACTTTGGTTAATTCTTCCTCCTGCCGGGAAATTACAGTGATATGTGCCCGTCCAAATGCCTAACAGCTACTCTCTCATTGGTTCTCCCTCTTCCCTTTCATCCTCTGCCAAATTGGCAACCTGTGCGAACCAGGAGGTTAAAGGGGCTGTCTCTCCAAGTTGGGAGGTTGATAATAAAGCAGATGGAAAGTCAAACCGGAGCACCAGGAGAGGGACTATTCGTTGAGTTTTAGAAACCTTTCGTATTCACAGTGTGTCCGTTCTCTAGGATTCCCGTACATGTTATATCTGTAGTAATATTCCCTTCAACCTGGAGAGTTGGGACCCATGCAATGTGTGCCATGCATTATTGCTTTAAAGGGTCTGCATTTGCTCACCCAATCTCACCAATCCTCTCAGTCCCAAGTGTGCAGCCTTATGCCACATCCAGCTGTCATTGTAGATAGGGTCATTTCAGGTTTCATCAGAGACCCTGAAGGAATTGTAAAGAATTTCCCAGTTTTTTTTTGTTTTGTTTTTGAAATTCCTTTTTATAGTGGGTTTGAGCTGATTCTCGCTGCCATGGTTATGCCAGTCTAGACACACTTGATTCCCTTACGGAGACATATCAATACATAGGTTTTAAGATTCTTACTAGTCAGATATATTCCTCTGCGGGAAATATGGGGTTTTGAGTCCCTTTCACTGAGGAAGGTGTAGGTCTTGTCTATTCCATAGTTGGTTTTTGGAACGGTACCTGTGCTTATATCAAACTCTGGTTTTATGCATCACCCCACCTCTCCTTCCCCATTAAGCAGGCATAAGAGTGTTTTCTAAATGTGAGACACTGTTCTCTTTCCTAACTCAGTTCAAGTGTAGCCATGTTTACAGGATCTTCATAAGTGATAACTTATGATCAGTTTCTTTTTCTGTGTGACTTATTTCACTTAGAATCATCGTACCTGAATCCACCCATTTTGCTGCTACTGGTCTTATGACATTGATTTCATGGCTGAGGGATATTCCATCGTACGTAAGTACCACAATTTTTTGAACCATTTTTATATTTCCTGGGATATTTAAGGTGTACCCAAGTTGAGGTCCTTGTAAGCAGTGCAGCCCTAAATTTTGGGGTGGCTGTGTCTTTTTGATTTTCAGTTTTCCCAAGGTATATTCCCTAGACTGGAAGTGCCCTTGGCTCTGTAGCTCTGTTGTTTACTTGTTTTAGGGAACACAATGCACTCCTCCAGAGAGGCAGTTGGCAATTTACATCCCGCCCATCAGCATAACAAGGCTCCCTGTTCTCCAGGGCCTGTCTTGCCTTTCTGGTTTTTACACATTTTGTGGATGTCCCTTTTGACCGGTGGGAAGTGATACTTCTTTGTAGTGCAGATTTGCATTGCCCGCTTGCTTGCTTGGCCAAAAAGGGCGTATGCGTTTTCTCCTGAATATATTCAGGAGAAAACGCATACGCCCTTTTTGGCCAAGTGCATCATTGTCGAAGTTGTGCCCCTCTTCCTGTGCTTTAAAGGCGATTCCAACGTACCTCTTGAAATCTGTTTCCTGCTATTATGCCTCGCTTTCAAGTCCGCCTCGTTGCCTTCCCTCAACAGATTTTTGGACGATAGTTGTCCTTTATTACTCGGCCAGTTTGTGAATTGCTGTGCCCCTGAGCTCCATTTTTCAACTCGTTTTTGGTGAGCTGACCGCAAGTCCAAAATTTTGGTTCAGGATCTATACTGATTCCCGGTGGGTGGCTGAGACTTTGGTTAATTCTTCTTCCTGCCGGGAAATTACAGTGATATGTGCCCGTCCAAATGCCTAACAGCTACTCTCTCATTGGTTCTCCCTCTTCCCTTTCATCCTCTGCCAAATTGGCAACCTGTGCGAACCAGGAGGTTAAAGGGGCTGTCTCTCCAAGTTGGGAGGTTGATAATAAAGCAGATGGAAAGTCAAACCGGAGCACCAGGAGAGGGACTATTCGTTGAGTTTTAGAAACCTTTCGTATTCACAGTGTGTCCGTTCTCTAGGATTCCCGTACATGTTATATCTGTAGTAATATTCCCTTCAACCTGGAGAGTTGGGACCCATGGAATGTGTGCCATGCATTATTGCTTTAAAGGGTCTGCGTTTGCTCACCCAATCTCACCAATCCTCTCAGTCCCAAGTGTCCAGCCTTATGCCACATCCAGCTGTCATTGTAGATAGGGTCATTTCAGGTTTCATCAGAGACCCTGAAGGAATTGTAAAGAATTTCCCAGTTTTTTTGTTTTATTTTTGAAATTCCTTTTTATAGTGGGTTAGAGCTGATTCTCGCTGCCATATTTATCCCAGTCTAGACACACTTGATTCCCTTACGGAGACATATCAATACATAGGTTTTAAGATTCTTACTAGTCAGATATATTCCTCTGCGGGAAATATGGGGTTTTGAGTCCCTTTCACTGAGGAAGGTGTAGGTCTTGTCTATTCCATAGTTGGTTTTTGGAACGGTACCTGTGCTTATATCAAACTCTGGTTTTATGCATCACCCCACCTCTCCTTCCCCCTTAAGCAGGCATAAGAGTGTTTTCTAAATGTGAGACACTGTTCTCTTTCCTAACTCAGTTCAAGTGTAGCCATGTTTACAGGATCTTCATAAGTGATAACTTATGATAAGTTTCTTTTTCTGTGTGACTTATTTCACTTAGAATCATCGTACCTGAATCCACCCATTTTGCTGCTACTGGTCTTATGACATTGATTTCATGGCTGAGGGATATTCCATCGTACGTAAGTACCACAATTTTTTGAACCAATTTTATATTTCCTGGGATATTTAAGGTGTACCCAAGTTGAGGTCCTTGTAAGCAGTGCAGCCCTAAATTTTGGGGTGGCTCTGTCTTATTGATTTTCAGTTTTTCCCAGGTATATTCCCTAGACTGGAAGTGCCCTTGGCTCTGTAGCTCTGTTGTTTACTTGTTTTAGGGAACACAATGCACTCCTCCAGAGAGGCAGTTGGCAATTTACATCCCGCCCATCAGCATAACAAGGCTCCCTCTTCTCCAGGGCCTGTCTTGCCTTTCTGGTTTTTACACATTTTGTGGATGTCCCTTTTGACCGGTGGGAAGTGATACTTCTTTGTAGTGCAGATTTGCATTGCCCGCTTGCTTGCTTGGCCAAAAAGGGCGTATGCGTTTTCTCCTGAATATATTCAGGAGAAAACGCATACGCCCTTTTGGGCCAAGTGCATCATTGTCGAAGTTGTGCCCCTCTTCCTGTGCTTTAAAGGCGATTCCAACGTACCTCTTGAAATCTGTTTCCTGCTATTCTGCCTCGCTTTCAAGTCCGCCTCATTGCCTTCCCTCAAAAGATTTTTGGACGATAGTTGTCCTTTATTACTCGGCCAGTTTGTGAATTGCTGTGCCCCTGAGCTCCATTTTTCAACTCGTTTTTGGTGAGCTGACCGCAAGTCCAAAATTTTGGTTCAGGATCTATACTGATTCCCGGTGGGTGGCTGAGACTTTGGTTAATTCTTCTTCCTGCCGGGAAATTACAGTGATATGTGCCCGTCCAAATGCCTAACAGCTACTCTCTCATTGGTTCTCCCTCTTCCCTTTCATCCTCTGCCAAATTGGCAACCTGTGCGAACCAGGAGGTTAAAGGGGCTGTCTCTCCAAGTTGGGAGGTTGATAATAAAGCAGATGGAAAGTCAAACCGGAGCACCAGGAGAGGGACTATTCGTTGAGTTTTAGAAACCTTTCGTATTCACAGTGTGTCCGTTCTCTAGGATTCCCGTACATGTTATATCTGTAGTAATATTCCCTTCAACCTGGAGAGTTGGGACCCATGGAATGTGTGCCATGCATTATTGCTTTAAAGGGTCTGCATTTGCTCACCCAATCTCACCAATCCTCTCAGTCCCAAGTGTCCAGCCTTATGCCACATCCAGCTGTCATTGTAGATAGGGTCATTTCAGGTTTCATCAGAGACCCTGAAGGAATTGTAAAGAATTTCCCAGTTTTTTTTGTTTTATTTTTGAAATTCCTTTTTATAGTGGGTTTGAGCTGATTCTCGCTGCCATATTTATCCCAGTCTAGACACACTTGATTCCCTTACGGAGACATATCAATACATAGGTTTTAAGATTCTTACTAGTCAGATATATTCCTCTGCGGGAAATATGGGGTTTTGAGTCCCTTTCACTGAGGAAGGTGTAGGTCTTGTCTATTCCATAGTTGGTTTTTGGAACGGTACCTGTGCTTATATCAAACTCTGGTTTTATGCATCACCCCACCTCTCCTTCCCCATTAAGCAGGCATAAGAGTGTTTTCTAAATGTGAGACACTGTTCTCTTTCCTAACTCAGTTCAAGTGTAGCCATGTTTACAGGATCTTCATAAGTGATAACTTATGATAAGTTTCTTTTTCTCTGTGACTTATTTCACTTAGAATCATCGTACCTGAATCCACCCATTTTGCTGCTACTGGTCTTATGACATTGATTTCATGGCTGAGGGATATTCCATCGTACGTAAGTACCACAATTTTTTAAACCATTTTTATATTTCCTGGGATATTTAAGGTGTACCCAAGTTGAGGTCCTTGTAAGCAGTGCAGCCCTAAATTTTGGGGTGGCTGTGTCTTTTTGATTTTCAGTTTTCCCAAGGTATATTCCCTAGACTGGAAGTGCCCTTGGCTCTGTAGCTCTGTTGTTTACTTGTTTTAGGGAACACAATGTACTCCTCCAGAGCGGCAGTTGGCAATTTACATCCCGCCCATCAGCATAACAAGGCTCCCTGTTCTCCAGGGCCTGTCTTGCCTTTCTGGTTTTTACACATTTTGTGGATGTCCCTTTTGACCGGTGGGAAGTGATACTTCTTTGTAGTGCAGATTTGCATTGCCCGCTTGCTTGCTTGGCCAAAAAGGGCGTATGCGTTTTCTCCTGAATATATTCAGGAGAAAACGCATACGCCCTTTTGGGCCAAGTGCATCATTGTCGAAGTTGTGCCCCTCTTCCTGTGCTTTAAAGGCGATTCCAACGTACCTCTTGAAATCTGTTTCCTGCTATTCTGCCTCGCTTTCAAGTCCGCCTCATTGCCTTCCCTCAAAAGATTTTTGGACGATAGTTGTCCTTTATTACTCGGCCAGTTTGTGAATTGCTGTGCCCCTGAGCTCCATTTTTCAACTCGTTTTTGGTGAGCTGACCGCAAGTCCAAAATTTTGGTTCAGGATCTATACTGATTCCCGGTGGGTGGCTGAGACTTTGGTTAATTCTTCTTCCTGCCGGGAAATTACAGTGATATGTGCCCGTCCAAATGCCTAACAGCTACTCTCTCATTGGTTCTCCCTCTTCCCTTTCATCCTCTGCCAAATTGGCAACCTGTGCGAACCAGGAGGTTAAAGGGGCTGTCTCTCCAAGTTGGGAGGTTGATAATAAAGCAGATGGAAAGTCAAACCGGAGCACCAGGAGAGGGACTATTCGTTGAGTTTTAGAAACCTTTCGTATTCACAGTGTGTCCGTTCTCTAGGATTCCCGTACATGTTATATCTGTAGTAATATTCCCTTCAACCTGGAGAGTTGGGACCCATGGAATGTGTGCCATGCATTATTGCTTTAAAGGGTCTGCATTTGCTCACCCAATCTCACCAATCCTCTCAGTCCCAAGTGTCCAGCCTTATGCCACATCCAGCTGTCATTGTAGATAGGGTCATTTCAGGTTTCATCAGAGACCCTGAAGGAATTGTAAAGAATTTCCCAGTTTTTTTTGTTTTATTTTTGAAATTCCTTTTTATAGTGGGTTTGAGCTGATTCTCGCTGCCATATTTATCCCAGTCTAGACACACTTGATTCCCTTACGGAGACATATCAATACATAGGTTTTAAGATTCTTACTAGTCAGATATATTCCTCTGCGGGAAATATGGGGTTTTGAGTCCCTTTCACTGAGGAAGGTGTAGGTCTTGTCTATTCCATAGTTGGTTTTTGGAACGGTACCTGTGCTTATATCAAACTCTGGTTTTATGCATCACCCCACCTCTCCTTCCCCCTTAAGCAGGCATAAGAGTGTTTTCTAAATGTGAGACACTGTTCTCTTTCCTAACTCAGTTCAAGTGTAGCCATGTTTACAGGATCTTCATAAGTGATATCTTATGATAAGTTTCTTTTTCTGTGTGACTTATTTCACTTAGAATCATCGTACCTGAATCCACCCATTTTGCTGCTACTGGTCTTATGACATTGATTTCATGGCTGAGGGATATTCCATCGTACGTAAGTACCACAATTTTTTGAACCATTTTTATATTTCCTGGGATATTTAAGGTGTACCCAAGTTGAGGTCCTTGTAAGCAGTGCAGCCCTAAATTTTGGGGTGGCTGTGTCTTTTTGATTTTCAGTTTTCCCAAGGTATATTCCCTAGACTGGAAGTGCCCTTGGCTCTGTAGCTCTGTTGTTTACTTGTTTTAGGGAACACAATGCACTCCTCCAGAGAGGCAGTTGGCAATTTACATCCCGCCCATCAGCATAACAAGGCTCCCTGTTCTCCAGGGCCTGTCTTGCCTTTCTGGTTTTTACACATTTTGTGGATGTCCCTTTTGACCGGTGGGAAGTGATACTTCTTTGTAGTGCAGATTTGCATTGCCCGCTTGCTTGCTTGGCCAAAAAGGGCGTATGCGTTTTCTCCTGAATATATTCAGGAGAAAACGCATACGCCCTTTTTGGCCAAGTGCATCATTGTCGAAGTTGTGCCCCTCTTCCTGTGCTTTAAAGGCGATTCCAACGTACCTCTTGAAATCTGTTTCCTGCTATTCTGCCTCGCTTTCAAGTCCGCCTCGTTGCCTTCCCTCAACAGATTTTTGGACGATAGTTGTCCTTTATTACTCGGCCAGTTTGTGAATTGCTGTGCCCCTGAGCTCCATTTTTCAACTCGTTTTTGGTGAGCTGACCGCAAGTCCAAAATTTTGGTTCAGGATCTATACTGATTCCCGGTGGGTGGCTGAGACTTTGGTTAATTCTTCTTCCTGCCGGGAAATTACAGTGATATGTGCCCGTCCAAATGCCTAACAGCTACTCTCTCATTGGTTCTCCCTCTTCCCTTTCATCCTCTGCCAAATTGGCAACCTGTGCGAACCAGGAGGTTAAAGGGGCTGTCTCTCCAAGTTGGGAGGTTGATAATAAAGCAGATGGAAAGTCAAACCGGAGCACCAGGAGAGGGACTATTCGTTGAGTTTTAGAAACCTTTCGTATTCACAGTGTGTCCGTTCTCTAGGATTCCCGTACATGTTATATCTGTAGTAATATTCCCTTCAACCTGGAGAGTTGGGACCCATGGAATGTGTGCCATGCATTATTGCTTTAAAGGGTCTGCATTTGCTCACCCAATCTCACCAATCCTCTCAGTCCCAAGTGTCCAGCCTTATGCCACATCCAGCTGTCATTGTAGATAGGGTCATTTCAGGTTTCATCAGAGACCCTGAAGGAATTGTAAAGAATTTCCCAGTTTTTTTGTTTTATTTTTGAAATTCCTTTTTATAGTGGGTTTGAGCTGATTCTCGCTGCCATATTTATCCCAGTCTAGACACACTTGATTCCCTTACGGAGACATATCAATACATAGGTTTTAAGATTCTTACTAGTCAGATATATTCCTCTGCGGGAAATATGGGGTTTTGAGTCCCTTTCACTGAGGAAGGTGTAGGTCTTGTCTATTCCATAGTTGGTTTTTGGAACGGTACCTGTGCTTATATCAAACTCTGGTTTTATGCATCACCCCACCTCTCCTTCCCCCTTAAGCAGGCATAAGAGTGTTTTCTAAATGTGAGACACTGTTCTCTTTCCTAACTCAGTTCAAGTGTAGCCATGTTTACAGGATCTTCATAAGTGATATCTTATGATAAGTTTCTTTTTCTGTGTGACTTATTTCACTTAGAATCATCGTACCTGAATCCACCCATTTTGCTGCTACTGGTCTTATGACATTGATTTCATGGCTGAGGGATATTCCATCGTACGTAAGTACCACAATTTTTTGAACCAATTTTATATTTCCTGGGATATTTAAGGTGTACCCAAGTTGAGGTCATTGTAAGCAGTGCAGCCCTAAATTTTGGGGTGGCTCTGTCTTATTGATTTTCAGTTTTTCCCAGGTATATTCCCTAGACTGGAAGTGCCCTTGGCTCTGTAGCTCTGTTGTTTACTTGTTTTAGGGAACACAATGCACTCCTCCAGAGAGGCAGTTGGCAATTTACATCCCGCCCATCAGCATAACAAGGCTCCCTGTTCTCCAGGGCCTGTCTTGCCTTTCTGGTTTTTACACATTTTGTGGATGTCCCTTTTGACCGGTGGGAAGTGATACTTCTTTGTAGTGCAGATTTGCATTGCCCGCTTGCTTGCTTGGCCAAAAAGGGCGTATGCGTTTTCTCCTGAATATATTCAGGAGAAAACGCATACGCCCTTTTTGGCCAAGTGCATCATTGTCGAAGTTGTGCCCCTCTTCCTGTGCTTTAAAGGCGATTCCAACGTACCTCTTGAAATCTGTTTCCTGCTATTCTGCCTCGCTTTCAAGTCCGCCTCGTTGCCTTCCCTCAACAGATTTTTGGACGATAGTTGTCCTTTATTACTCGGCCAGTTTGTGAATTGCTGTGCCCCTGAGCTCCATTTTTCAACTCGTTTTTGGTGAGCTGACCGCAAGTCCAAAATTTTGGTTCAGGATCTATACTGATTCCCGGTGGGTGGCTGAGACTTTGGTTAATTCTTCTTCCTGCCGGGAAATTACAGTGATATGTGCCCGTCCAAATGCCTAACAGCTACTCTCTCATTGGTTCTCCCTCTTCCCTTTCATCCTCTGCCAAATTGGCAACCTGTGCGAACCAGGAGGTTAAAGGGGCTGTCTCTCCAAGTTGGGAGGTTGATAATAAAGCAGATGGAAAGTCAAACCAGAGCACCAGGAGAGGGACTATTCGTTGAGTTTTAGAAACCTTTCGTATTCACAGTGTGTCCGTTCTCTAGGATTCCCGTACATGTTATATCTGTAGTAATATTCCCTTCAACCTGGAGAGTTGGGACCCATGGAATGTGTGCCATGCATTATTGCTTTAAAGGGTCTGCATTTGCTCACCCAATCTCACCAATCCTCTCAGTCCCAAGTGTCCAGCCTTATGCCACATCCAGCTGTCATTGTAGATAGGGTCATTTCAGGTTTCATCAGAGACCCTGAAGGAATTGTAAAGAATTTCCCAGTTTTTTTGTTTTATTTTTGAAATTCCTTTTTATAGTGGGTTTGAGCTGATTCTCGCTGCCATATTTATCCCAGTCTAGACACACTTGATTCCCTTACGGAGACATATCAATACATAGGTTTTAAGATTCTTACTAGTCAGATATATTCCTCTGCGGGAAATATGGGGTTTTGAGTCCCTTTCACTGAGGAAGGTGTAGGTCTTGTCTATTCCATAGTTGGTTTTTGGAACGGTACCTGTGCTTATATCAAACTCTGGTTTTATGCATCACCCCACCTCTCCTTCCCCCTTAAGCAGGCATAAGAGTGCTTTCTAAATGTGAGACACTGTTCTCTTTCCTAACTCAGTTCAAGTGTAGCCATGTTTACAGGATCTTCATAAGTGATAACTTATGATAAGTTTCTTTTTCTCTGTGACTTATTTCACTTAGAATCATCGTACCTGAATCCACCCATTTTGCTGCTACTGGTCTTATGACATTGATTTCATGGCTGAGGGATATTCCATCGTACGTAAGTACCACAATTTTTTAAACCATTTTTATATTTCCTGGGATATTTAAGGTGTACCCAAGTTGAGGTCCTTGTAAGCAGTGCAGCCCTAAATTTTGGGGTGGCTGTGTCTTTTTGATTTTCAGTTTTCCCAAGGTATATTCCCTAGACTGGAAGTGCCCTTGGCTCTGTAGCTCTGTTGTTTACTTGTTTTAGGGAACACAATGTACTCCTCCAGAGCGGCAGTTGGCAATTTACATCCCGCCCATCAGCATAACAAGGCTCCCTGTTCTCCAGGGCCTGTCTTGCCTTTCTGGTTTTTACACATTTTGTGGATGTCCCTTTTGACCGGTGGGAAGTGATACTTCTTTGTAGTGCAGATTTGCATTGCCCGCTTGCTTGCTTGGCCAAAAAGGGCGTATGCGTTTTCTCCTGAATATATTCAGGAGAAAACGCATACGCCCTTTTGGGCCAAGTGCATCATTGTCGAAGTTGTGCCCCTCTTCCTGTGCTTTAAAGGCGATTCCAACGTACCTCTTGAAATCTGTTTCCTGCTATTCTGCCTCGCTTTCAAGTCCGCCTCATTGCCTTCCCTCAAAAGATTTTTGGACGATAGTTGTCCTTTATTACTCGGCCAGTTTGTGAATTGCTGTGCCCCTGAGCTCCATTTTTCAACTCGTTTTTGGTGAGCTGACCGCAAGTCCAAAATTTTGGTTCAGGATCTATACTGATTCCCGGTGGGTGGCTGAGACTTTGGTTAATTCTTCTTCCTGCCGGGAAATTACAGTGATATGTGCCCGTCCAAATGCCTAACAGCTACTCTCTCATTGGTTCTCCCTCTTCCCTTTCATCCTCTGCCAAATTGGCAACCTGTGCGAACCAGGAGGTTAAAGGGGCTGTCTCTCCAAGTTGGGAGGTTGATAATAAAGCAGATGGAAAGTCAAACCGGAGCACCAGGAGAGGGACTATTCGTTGAGTTTTAGAAACCTTTCGTATTCACAGTGTGTCCGTTCTCTAGGATTCCCGTACATGTTATATCTGTAGTAATATTCCCTTCAACCTGGAGAGTTGGGACCCATGGAATGTGTGCCATGCATTATTGCTTTAAAGGGTCTGCATTTGCTCACCCAATCTCACCAATCCTCTCAGTCCCAAGTGTCCAGCCTTATGCCACATCCAGCTGTCATTGTAGATAGGGTCATTTCAGGTTTCATCAGAGACCCTGAAGGAATTGTAAAGAATTTCCCAGTTTTTTTTGTTTTATTTTTGAAATTCCTTTTTATAGTGGGTTTGAGCTGATTCTCGCTGCCATATTTATCCCAGTCTAGACACACTTGATTCCCTTACGGAGACATATCAATACATAGGTTTTAAGATTCTTACTAGTCAGATATATTCCTCTGCGGGAAATATGGGGTTTTGAGTCCCTTTCACTGAGGAAGGTGTAGGTCTTGTCTATTCCATAGTTGGTTTTTGGAACGGTACCTGTGCTTATATCAAACTCTGGTTTTATGCATCACCCCACCTCTCCTTCCCCCTTAAGCAGGCATAAGAGTGTTTTCTAAATGTGAGACACTGTTCTCTTTCCTAACTCAGTTCAAGTGTAGCCATGTTTACAGGATCTTCATAAGTGATATCTTATGATAAGTTTCTTTTTCTGTGTGACTTATTTCACTTAGAATCATCGTACCTGAATCCACCCATTTTGCTGCTACTGGTCTTATGACATTGATTTCATGGCTGAGGGATATTCCATCGTACGTAAGTACCACAATTTTTTGAACCATTTTTATATTTCCTGGGATATTTAAGGTGTACCCAAGTTGAGGTCCTTGTAAGCAGTGCAGCCCTAAATTTTGGGGTGGCTGTGTCTTTTTGATTTTCAGTTTTCCCAAGGTATATTCCCTAGACTGGAAGTGCCCTTGGCTCTGTAGCTCTGTTGTTTACTTGTTTTAGGGAACACAATGCACTCCTCCAGAGAGGCAGTTGGCAATTTACATCCCGCCCATCAGCATAACAAGGCTCCCTGTTCTCCAGGGCCTGTCTTGCCTTTCTGGTTTTTACACATTTTGTGGATGTCCCTTTTGACCGGTGGGAAGTGATACTTCTTTGTAGTGCAGATTTGCATTGCCCGCTTGCTTGCTTGGCCAAAAAGGGCGTATGCGTTTTCTCCTGAATATATTCAGGAGAAAACGCATACGCCCTTTTTGGCCAAGTGCATCATTGTCGAAGTTGTGCCCCTCTTCCTGTGCTTTAAAGGCGATTCCAACGTACCTCTTGAAATCTGTTTCCTGCTATTCTGCCTCGCTTTCAAGTCCGCCTCGTTGCCTTCCCTCAACAGATTTTTGGACGATAGTTGTCCTTTATTACTCGGCCAGTTTGTGAATTGCTGTGCCCCTGAGCTCCATTTTTCAACTCGTTTTTGGTGAGCTGACCGCAAGTCCAAAATTTTGGTTCAGGATCTATACTGATTCCCGGTGGGTGGCTGAGACTTTGGTTAATTCTTCTTCCTGCCGGGAAATTACAGTGATATGTGCCCGTCCAAATGCCTAACAGCTACTCTCTCATTGGTTCTCCCTCTTCCCTTTCATCCTCTGCCAAATTGGCAACCTGTGCGAACCAGGAGGTTAAAGGGGCTGTCTCTCCAAGTTGGGAGGTTGATAATAAAGCAGATGGAAAGTCAAACCGGAGCACCAGGAGAGGGACTATTCGTTGAGTTTTAGAAACCTTTCGTATTCACAGTGTGTCCGTTCTCTAGGATTCCCGTACATGTTATATCTGTAGTAATATTCCCTTCAACCTGGAGAGTTGGGACCCATGGAATGTGTGCCATGCATTATTGCTTTAAAGGGTCTGCATTTGCTCACCCAATCTCACCAATCCTCTCAGTCCCAAGTGTCCAGCCTTATGCCACATCCAGCTGTCATTGTAGATAGGGTCATTTCAGGTTTCATCAGAGACCCTGAAGGAATTGTAAAGAATTTCCCAGTTTTTTTGTTTTATTTTTGAAATTCCTTTTTATAGTGGGTTTGAGCTGATTCTCGCTGCCATATTTATCCCAGTCTAGACACACTTGATTCCCTTACGGAGACATATCAATACATAGGTTTTAAGATTCTTACTAGTCAGATATATTCCTCTGCGGGAAATATGGGGTTTTGAGTCCCTTTCACTGAGGAAGGTGTAGGTCTTGTCTATTCCATAGTTGGTTTTTGGAACGGTACCTGTGCTTATATCAAACTCTGGTTTTATGCATCACCCCACCTCTCCTTCCCCCTTAAGCAGGCATAAGAGTGTTTTCTAAATGTGAGACACTGTTCTCTTTCCTAACTCAGTTCAAGTGTAGCCATGTTTACAGGATCTTCATAAGTGATATCTTATGATAAGTTTCTTTTTCTGTGTGACTTATTTCACTTAGAATCATCGTACCTGAATCCACCCATTTTGCTGCTACTGGTCTTATGACATTGATTTCATGGCTGAGGGATATTCCATCGTACGTAAGTACCACAATTTTTTGAACCAATTTTATATTTCCTGGGATATTTAAGGTGTACCCAAGTTGAGGTCATTGTAAGCAGTGCAGCCCTAAATTTTGGGGTGGCTCTGTCTTATTGATTTTCAGTTTTTCCCAGGTATATTCCCTAGACTGGAAGTGCCCTTGGCTCTGTAGCTCTGTTGTTTACTTGTTTTAGGGAACACAATGCACTCCTCCAGAGAGGCAGTTGGCAATTTACATCCCGCCCATCAGCATAACAAGGCTCCCTGTTCTCCAGGGCCTGTCTTGCCTTTCTGGTTTTTACACATTTTGTGGATGTCCCTTTTGACCGGTGGGAAGTGATACTTCTTTGTAGTGCAGATTTGCATTGCCCGCTTGCTTGCTTGGCCAAAAAGGGCGTATGCGTTTTCTCCTGAATATATTCAGGAGAAAACGCATACGCCCTTTTTGGCCAAGTGCATCATTGTCGAAGTTGTGCCCCTCTTCCTGTGCTTTAAAGGCGATTCCAACGTACCTCTTGAAATCTGTTTCCTGCTATTCTGCCTCGCTTTCAAGTCCGCCTCGTTGCCTTCCCTCAACAGATTTTTGGACGATAGTTGTCCTTTATTACTCGGCCAGTTTGTGAATTGCTGTGCCCCTGAGCTCCATTTTTCAACTCGTTTTTGGTGAGCTGACCGCAAGTCCAAAATTTTGGTTCAGGATCTATACTGATTCCCGGTGGGTGGCTGAGACTTTGGTTAATTCTTCTTCCTGCCGGGAAATTACAGTGATATGTGCCCGTCCAAATGCCTAACAGCTACTCTCTCATTGGTTCTCCCTCTTCCCTTTCATCCTCTGCCAAATTGGCAACCTGTGCGAACCAGGAGGTTAAAGGGGCTGTCTCTCCAAGTTGGGAGGTTGATAATAAAGCAGATGGAAAGTCAAACCGGAGCACCAGGAGAGGGACTATTCGTTGAGTTTTAGAAACCTTTCGTATTCACAGTGTGTCCGTTCTCTAGGATTCCCGTACATGTTATATCTGTAGTAATATTCCCTTCAACCTGGAGAGTTGGGACCCATGGAATGTGTGCCATGCATTATTGCTTTAAAGGGTCTGCATTTGCTCACCCAATCTCACCAATCCTCTCAGTCCCAAGTGTCCAGCCTTATGCCACATCCAGCTGTCATTGTAGATAGGGTCATTTCAGGTTTCATCAGAGACCCTGAAGGAATTGTAAAGAATTTCCCAGTTTTTTTGTTTTATTTTTGAAATTCCTTTTTATAGTGGGTTTGAGCTGATTCTCGCTGCCATATTTATCCCAGTCTAGACACACTTGATTCCCTTACGGAGACATATCAATACATAGGTTTTAAGATTCTTACTAGTCAGATATATTCCTCTGCGGGAAATATGGGGTTTTGAGTCCCTTTCACTGAGGAAGGTGTAGGTCTTGTCTATTCCATAGTTGGTTTTTGGAACGGTACCTGTGCTTATATCAAACTCTGGTTTTATGCATCACCCCACCTCTCCTTCCCCCTTAAGCAGGCATAAGAGTGCTTTCTAAATGTGAGACACTGTTCTCTTTCCTAACTCAGTTCAAGTGTAGCCATGTTTACAGGATCTTCATAAGTGATAACTTATGATAAGTTTCTTTTTCTCTGTGACTTATTTCACTTAGAATCATCGTACCTGAATCCACCCATTTTGCTGCTACTGGTCTTATGACATTGATTTCATGGCTGAGGGATATTCCATCATACGTAAGTACCACAATTTTTTGAACCAATTTTATATTTCCTGGGATATTTAAGGTGTACCCAAGTTGAGGTCCTTGTAAGCAGTGCAGCCCTAAATTTTGGGTTGGCTCTGTCTTATTGATTTTCAGTTTTTCCCAGGTATATTCCCTAGACTGGAAGTGCCCTTGGCTCTGTAGCTCTGTTGTTTACTTGTTTTAGGGAACACAATGCACTCCTCCAGAGAGGCAGTTGGCAATTTACATCCCGCCCATCAACATAACAAGGCTCCCTGTTCTCCAAGGCCTGTCTTGCCTTTCTGGTTTTTACACATTTTGTGGATGTCCCTTTTGACCGGTGGGAAGTGATACTTCTTTGTAGTGCAGATTTGCATTGCCCGCTTGCTTGCTTGGCCAAAAAGGGCGTATGCGTTTTCTCCTGAATATATTCAGGAGAAAACGCATACGCCCTTTTTGGCCAAGTGCATCATTGTCGAAGTTGTGCCCCTCTTCCTGTGCTTTAAAGGCGATTCCAACGTACCTCTTGAAATCTGTTTCCTGCTATTCTGCCTCGCTTTCAAGTCCGCCTCGTTGCCTTCCCTCAACAGATTTTTGGACGATAGTTGTTCTTTATTACTCGGCCAGTTTGTGAATTGCTGTGCCCCTGAGCACCATTTTTCAACTCGTTTTTGGTGAGCTGACCGCAAGTCCAAAATTTTGGTTCAGGATCTATACTGATTCCCGGTGGGTGGCTGAGACTTTGGTTAATTCTTCTTCCTGCCGGGAAATTACAGTGATATGTGCCCGTCCAAATGCCTAACAGCTACTCTCTCATTGGTTCTCCCTCTTCCCTTTCATCCTCTGCCAAATTGGCAACCTGTGCGAACCAGGAGGTTAAAGGGGCTGTCTCTCCAAGTTGGGAGGTTGATAATAAAGCAGATGGAAAGTCAAACCGGAGCACCAGGAGAGGGACTATTCGTTGAGTTTTAGAAACCTTTCGTATTCACAGTGTGTCCGTTCTCTAGGATTCCCGTACATGTTATATCTGTAGTAATATTCCCTTCAACCTGGAGAGTTGGGACCCATGGAATGTGTGCCATGCATTATTGCTTTAAAGGGTCTGCATTTGCTCACCCAATCTCACCAATCCTCTCAGTCCCAAGTGTCCAGCCTTATGCCACATCCAGCTGTCATTGTAGATAGGGTCATTTCAGGTTTCATCAGAGACCCTGAAGGAATTGTAAAGAATTTCCCAGTTTTTTTGTTTTATTTTTGAAATTCCTTTTTATAGTGGGTTTGAGCTGATTCTCGCTGCCATATTTATCCCAGTCTAGACACGCTTGATTCCCTTACGGAGACATATCAATACATAGGTTTTAAGATTCTTACTAGTCAGATATATTCCTCTGCGGGAAATATGGGGTTTTGAGTCCCTTTCACTGAGGAAGGTGTAGGTCTTGTCTATTCCATAGTTGGTTTTTGGAACGGTACCTGTGCTTATATCAAACTCTGGTTTTATGCATCACCCCACCTCTCCTTCCCCCTTAAGCAGGCATAAGAGTGTTTTCTAAATGTGAGACACTGTTCTCTTTCCTAACTCAGTTCAAGTGTAGCCATGTTTACAGGATCTTCATAAGTGATATCTTATGATAAGTTTCTTTTTCTGTGTGACTTATTTCACTTAGAATCATCGTACCTGAATCCACCCATTTTGCTGCTACTGGTCTTATGACATTGATTTCATGGCTGAGGGATATTCCATCGTACGTAAGTACCACAATTTTTTGAACCATTTTTATATTTCCTGGGATATTTAAGGTGTACCCAAGTTGAGGTCCTTGTAAGCAGTGCAGCCCTAAATTTTGGGGTGGCTGTGTCTTTTTGATTTTCAGTTTTCCCAAGGTATATTCCCTAGACTGGAAGTGCCCTTGGCTCTGTAGCTCTGTTGTTTACTTGTTTTAGGGAACACAATGCACTCCTCCAGAGAGGCAGTTGGCAATTTACATCCCGCCCATCAGCATAACAAGGCTCCCTGTTCTCCAGGGCCTGTCTTGCCTTTCTGGTTTTTACACATTTTGTGGATGTCCCTTTTGACCGGTGGGAAGTGATACTTCTTTGTAGTGCAGATTTGCATTGCCCGCTTGCTTGCTTGGCCAAAAAGGGCGTATGCGTTTTCTCCTGAATATATTCAGGAGAAAACGCATACGCCCTTTTGGGCCAAGTGCATCATTGTCGAAGTTGTGCCCCTCTTCCTGTGCTTTAAAGGCGATTCCAACGTACCTCTTGAAATCTGTTTCCTGCTATTCTGCCTCGCTTTCAAGTCCGCCTCATTGCCTTCCCTCAACAGATTTTTGGACGATAGTTGTCCTTTATTACTCGGCCAGTTTGTGAATTGCTGTGCCCCTGAGCTCCATTTTTCAACTCGTTTTTGGTGAGCTGACCGCAAGTCCAAAATTTTGGTTCAGGATCTATACTGATTCCCGGTGGGTGGCTGAGACTTTGGTTAATTCTTCTTCCTGCCGGGAAATTACAGTGATATGTGCCCGTCCAAATGCCTAACAGCTACTCTCTCATTGGTTCTCCCTCTTCCCTTTCATCCTCTGCCAAATTGGCAACCTGTGCGAACCAGGAGGTTAAAGGGGCTGTCTCTCCAAGTTGGGAGGTTGATAATAAAGCAGATGGAAAGTCAAACCGGAGCACCAGGAGAGGGACTATTCGTTGAGTTTTAGAAACCTTTCGTATTCACAGTGTGTCCGTTCTCTAGGATTCCCGTACATGTTATATCTGTAGTAATATTCCCTTCAACCTGGAGTGTTGGGACCCATGGAATGTGTGCCATGCATTATTGCTTTAAAGGGTCTGCATTTGCTCACCCAATCTCACCAATCCTCTCAGTCCCAAGTGTCCAGCCTTATGCCACATCCAGCTGTCATTGTAGATAGGGTCATTTCAGGTTTCATCAGAGACCCTGAAGGAATTGTAAAGAATTTCCCAGTTTTTTTGTTTTATTTTTGAAATTCCTTTTTATAGTGGGTTTGAGCTGATTCTCGCTGCCATATTTATCCCAGTCTAGACACACTTGATTCCCTTACGGAGACATATCAATACATAGGTTTTAAGATTCTTACTAGTCAGATATATTCCTCTGCGGGAAATATGGGGTTTTGAGTCCCTTTCACTGAGGAAGGTGTAGGTCTTGTCTATTCCATAGTTGGTTTTTGGAACGGTACCTGTGCTTATATCAAACTCTGGTTTTATGCATCACCCCACCTCTCCTTCCCCCTTAAGCAGGCATAAGAGTGTTTTCTAAATGTGAGACACTGTTCTCTTTCCTAACTCAGTTCAAGTGTAGCCATGTTTACAGGATCTTCATAAGTGGTATCTTATGATAAGTTTCTTTTTCTGTGTGACTTATTTCACTTAGAATCATCGTACCTGAATCCACCCATTTTGCTGCTACTGGTCTTATGACATTGATTTCATGGCTGAGGGATATTCCATCGTACGTAAGTACCACAATTTTTTGAACCATTTTTATATTTCCTGGGATATTTAATGTGTACCCAAGTTGAGGTCCTTGTAAGCAGTGCAGCCCTAAATTTTGGGGTGGCTCTGTCTTTTTGATTTTCAGTTTTCCCAAGGTATATTCAATAGACTGGAAGTGCCCTTGGCTCTGTAGCTCTGTTGTTTACTTGTTTTAGGGAACACAATGCACTCCTCCAGAGAGGCAGTTGGCAATTTACATCCCGCCCATCAGCATAACAAGGCTCCCTGTTCTCCAGGGCCTGTCTTGCCTTTCTGGTTTTTACACATTTTGTGGATGTCCCTTTTGACCGGTGGGAAGTGATACTTCTTTGTAGTGCAGATTTGCATTGCCCGCTTGCTTGCTTGGCCAAAAAGGGCGTATGCGTTTTCTCCTGAATATATTCAGGAGAAAACGCATACGCCCTTTTTGGCCAAGTGCATCATTGTCGAAGTTGTGCCCCTCTTCCTGTGCTTTAAAGGCGATTCCAACGTACCTCTGGAAATCTGTTTCCTGCTATTCTGCCTCGCTTTCAAGTCCGCCTCGTTGCCTTCCCTCAACAGATTTTTGGACGATAGTTGTCCTTTATTACTCGGCCAGTTTGTGAATTGCTGTGCCCCTGAGCTCCATTTTTCAACTCGTTTTTGGTGAGCTGACCGCAAGTCCAAAATTTTGGTTCAGGATCTATACTGATTCCCGGTGGGTGGCTGAGACTTTGGTTAATTCTTCTTCCTGCCGGGAAATTACAGTGATATGTGCCCGTCCAAATGCCTAACAGCTACTCTCTCATTGGTTCTCCCTCTTCCCTTTCATCCTCTGCCAAATTGGCAACCTGTGCGAACCAGGAGCTTAAAGGGGCTGTCTCTCCAAGTTGGGAGGTTGATAATAAAGCAGATGGAAAGTCAAACTGGAGCACCAGGAGAGGGACTATTCGTTGAGTTTTAGAAACCTTTCGTATTCACAGTGTGTCCGTTCTCTAGGATTCCCGTACATGTTATATCTGTAGTAATATTCCCTTCAACCTGGAGAGTTGGGACCCATGGAATGTGTGCCATGCATTATTGCTTTAAAGGGTCTGCATTTGCTCACCCAATCTCACCAATCCTCTCAGTCCCAAGTGTCCAGCCTTATGCCACATCCAGCTGTCATTGTAGATAGGGTCATTTCAGGTTTCATCAGAGACCCTGAAGGAATTGTAAAGAATTTCCCAGTTTTTTTGTTTTATTTTTGAAATTCCTTTTTATAGTGGGTTTGAGCTGATTCTCACTGCCATATTTATCCCAGTCTAGACACACTTGATTCCCTTACGGAGACATATCAATACATAGGTTTTAAGATTCTTACTAGTCAGATATATTCCTCTGCGGGAAATATGGGGTTTTGAGTCCCTTTCACTGAGGAAGGTGTAGGTCTTGTCTATTCCATAGTTGGTTTTTGGAACGGTACCTGTGCTTATATCAAACTCTGGTTTTATGCATCACCCCACCTCTCCTTCCCCCTTAAGCAGGCATAAGAGTGTTTTCTAAATGTGAGACACTGTTCTCTTTCCTAACTCAGTTCAAGTGTAGCCATGTTTACAGGATCTTCATAAGTGATATCTTATGATAAGTTTCTTTTTCTGTGTGACTTATTTCACTTAGAATCATCGTACCTGAATCCACCCATTTTGCTGCTACTGGTCTTATGACATTGATTTCATGGCTGAGGGATATTCCATCGTACGTAAGTACCACAATTTTTTGAACCAATTTTATATTTCCTGGGATATTTAAGGTGTACCCAAGTTGAGGTCCTTGTAAGCAGTGCAGCCCTAAATTTTGGGGTGGCTGTGTCTTTTTGATTTTCAGTTTTCCCCAGGTATATTCCCTAGACTGGAAGTGCCCTTGGCTCTGTAGCTCTGTTGTTTACTTGTTTTAGGGAACACAATGCACTCCTCCAGAGAGGCAGTTGGCAATTTACATCCCGCCCATCAGCATAACAAGGCTCCCTGTTCTCCAGGGCCTGTCTTGCCTTTCTGGTTTTTACACATTTTGTGGATGTCCCTTTTGACCGGTGGGAAGTGATACTTCTTTGTAGTGAAGATTTGCATTGCCCGCTTGCTTGCTTGGCCAAAAAGGGCGTATGCATTTTCTCCTGAATATATTCAGGAGAAAACGCATACGCCCTTTTTGGCCAAGTGCATCATTGTCGAAGTTGTGCCCCTCTTCCTGTGCTTTAAAGGCGATTCCAACGTACCTCTTGAAATCTGTTTCCTGCTATTCTGCCTCGCTTTCAAGTCCGCCTCGTTGCCTTCCCTCAACAGATTTTTGGACGATAGTTGTCCTTTATTACTCGACCAGTTTGTGAATTGCTGTGCCCCTGAGCTCCATTTTTCAACTCGTTTTTGGTGAGCTGACCGCAAGTCCAAAATTTTGGTTCAGGATCTATACTGATTACCGGTGGGTGGCTGAGACTTTGGTTAATTCTTCTTCCTGCCGGGAAATTACAGTGATATGTGCCCGTCCAAATGCCTAACAGCTACTCTCTCATTGGTTCTCCCTCTTCCCTTTCATCCTCTGCCAAATTGGCAACCTGTGCGAACCAGGAGCTTAAAGGGGCTGTCTCTCCAAGTTGGGAGGTTGATAATAAAGCAGATGGAAAGTCAAACCAGAGCACCAGGAGAGGGACTATTCGTTGAGTTTTAGAAACCTTTCGTATTCACAGTGTGTCCGTTCTCTAGGATTCCCGTACATGTTATATCTGTAGTAATATTCCCTTCAACCTGGAGAGTTGGGACCCATGGAATGTGTGCCATGCATTATTGCTTTAAAGGGTCTGCATTTGCTCACCCAATCTCACCAATCCTCTCAGTCCCAAGTGTCCAGCCTTATGCCACATCCAGCTGTCATTGTAGATAGGGTCATTTCAGGTTTCATCAGAGACCCTGAAGGAATTGTAAAGAATTTCCCAGTTTTTTTGTTTTATTTTTGAAATTCCTTTTTATACTGGGTTTGAGCTGATTCTCGCTGCCATATTTATCCCAGTCTAGACACACTTGATTCCCTTACGGAGACATATCAATACATAGGTTTTAAGATTCTTACTAGTCAGATATATTCCTCTGCGGGAAATATGGGGTTTTGAGTCCCTTTCACTGAGGAAGGTGTAGGTCTTGTCTATTCCATAGTTGGGTTTTGGAACGGTACCTGTGCTTATATCAAACTCTGGTTTTATGCATCACCCCACCTCTCCTTCCCCCTTAAGCAGGCATAAGAGTGTTTTCTAAATGTGAGACACTGTTCTCTTTCCTAACTCAGTTCAAGTGTAGCCATGTTTACAGGATCTTCATAAGTGATATCTTATGATAAGTTTCTTTTTCTGTGTGACTTATTACACTTAGAATCATCGTACCTGAATCCACCCATTTTGCTGCTACTGGTCTTATGACATTGATTTCATGGCTGAGGGATATTCCATCGTACGTAAGTCCCACAATTTTTTGAACCATTTTTATATTTCCTGGGATATTTAAGGTGTACCCAAGTTGAGGTCCTTGTAAGCAGTGCAGCCCTAAATTTTGGGGTGGCTCTGTCTTTTTGATTTTCAGTTTTCCCAAGGTATATTCAATAGACTGGAAGTGCCCTTGGCTCTGTAGCTCTGTTGTTTACTTGTTTTAGGGAACACAATGCACTCCTCCAGAGAGGCAGTTGGCAATTTACATCCCGCCCATCAGCATAACAAGGCTCCCTGTTCTCCAGGGCCTGTCTTGCCATTCTGGTTTTTACACATTTTGTGGATGTCCCTTTTGACCGGTGGGAAGTGATACTTCTTTGTAGTGCAGATTTGCATTGCCCGCTTGCTTGCTTGGCCAAAAAGGGCGTATGCGTTTTCTCCTGAATATATTCAGGAGAAAACGCATATGCCCTTTTTGGCCAAGTGCATCATTGTCGAAGTTGTGCCCCTCTTCCTGTGCTTTAAAGGCGATTCCAACGTACCTCTTGAAATCTGTTTCCTGCTATTCTGCCTCGCTTTCAAGTCCGCCTCATTGCCTTCCCTCAACAGATTTTTGGACGATAGTTGTCCTTTATTACTCGGCCAGTTTGTGAATTGCTGTGCCCCTGAGCTCCATTTTTCAACTCGTTTTTGGTGAGCTGACCGCAAGTCCAAAATTTTGGTTCAGGATCTATACTGATTCCCGGTGGGTGGCTGAGACTTTGGTTAATTCTTCTTCCTGCCGGGAAATTACAGTGATATGTGCCCGTCCAAATGCCTAACAGCTACTCTCTCATTGGTTCTCCCTCTTCCCTTTCATCCTCTGCCAAATTGGCAACCTGTGCGAACCAGGAGGTTAAAGGGGCTGTCTCTCCAAGTTGGGAGGTTGATAATAAAGCAGATGGAAAGTCAAACCGGAGCACCAGGAGAGGGACTATTCGTTGAGTTTTAGAAACCTTTCGTATTCACAGTGTGTCCGTTCTCTAGGATTCCCGTACATGTTATATCTGTAGTAATATTCCCTTCAACCTGGAGAGTTGGGACCCATGGAATGTGTGCCATGCATTATTGCTTTAAAGGGTCTGCATTTGCTCACCCAATCTCACCAATCCTCTCAGTCCCAAGTGTCCAGCCTTATGCCACATCCAGCTGTCATTGTAGATAGGGTCATTTCAGGTTTCATCAGAGACCCTGAAGGAATTGTAAAGAATTTCCCAGTTTTTTTGTTTTATTTTTGAAATTCCTTTTTATAGTGGGTTTGAGCTGATTCTCGCTGCCATATTTATCCCAGTCTAGACACACTTGATTCCCTTACGGAGACATATCAATACATAGGTTTTAAGATTCTTACTAGTCAGATATATTCCTCTGCGGGAAATATGGGGTTTTGAGTCCCTTTCACTGAGGAAGGTGTAGGTCTTGTCTATTCCATAGTTGGTTTTTGGAACGGTACCTGTGCTTATATCAAGCTCTGGTTTTATGCATCACCCCACCTCTCCTTACCCCTTAAGCAGGCATAAGAGTGTTTTCTAAATGTGAGACACTGTTCTCTTTCCTAACTCAGTTCAAGTGTAGCCATGTTTACAGGATCTTCATAAGTGATATCTTATGATAAGTTTCTTTTTCTGTGTGACTTATTTCACTTAGAATCATCGTACCTGAATCCACCCATTTTGCTGCTACTGGTCTTATGACATTGATTTCATGGCTGAGGGATATTCCATCGTACGTAAGTACCACAATTTTTTGAACCATTTTTATATTTCCTGGGATATTTAAGGTGTACCCAAGTTGAGGTCCTTGTAAGCAGTGCAGCCCTAAATTTTGGGGTGGCTCTGTCTTTTTGATTTTCAGTTTTCCCAAGGTATATTCAATAGACTGGAAGTGCCCTTGGCTCTGTAGCTCTGTTGTTTACTTGTTTTAGGGAACACAATGCACTCCTCCAGAGAGGCAGTTGGCAATTTACATCCCGCTCATCAGCATAACAAGGCTCCCTGTTCTCCAGGGCCTGTCTTGCCTTTCTGGTTTTTACACATTTTGTGGATGTCCCTTTTGACCGGTGGGAAGTGATACTTCTTTGTAGTGCAGATTTGCATTGCCCGCTTGCTTGCTTGGCCAAAAAGGGCGTATGCGTTTTCTCCTGAATATATTCAGGAGAAAACGCATATGCCCTTTCTGGCCAAGTGCATCATTGTCGAAGTTGTGCCCCTCTTCCTGTGCTTTAAAGGCGATTCCAACGTACCTCTTGAAATCTGTTTCCTGCTATTCTGCCTCGCTTTCAAGTCCGCCTCGTTGCCTTCCCTCAACAGATTTTTGGACGATAGTTGTCCTTTATTACTCGGCCAGTTTGTGAATTGCTGTGCCCCTGAGCTCCATTTTTCAACTCGTTTTTGGTGAGCTGACCGCAAGTCCAAAATTTTGGTTCAGGATCTATACTGATTCCCGGTGGGTGGCTGAGACTTTGGTTAATTCTTCTTCCTGCCGGGAAATTACAGTGATATGTGCCCGTCCAAATGCCTAACAGCTACTCTCTCATTGGTTCTCCCTCTTCCCTTTCATCCTCTGCCAAATTGGCAACCTGTGCGAACCAGGAGCTTAAAGGGGCTGTCTCTCCAAGTTGGGAGGTTGATAATAAAGCAGATGGAAAGTCAAACTGGAGCACCAGGAGAGGGACTATTCGTTGAGTTTTAGAAACCTTTCGTATTCACAGTGTGTCCGTTCTCTAGGATTCCCGTACATGTTATATCTGTAGTAATATTCCCTTCAACCTGGAGAGTTGGGACCCATGGAATGTGTGCCATGCATTATTGCTTTAAAGGGTCTGCATTTGCTCACCCAATCTCACCAATCCTCTCAGTCCCAAGTGTCCAGCCTTATGCCACATCCAGCTGTCATTGTAGATAGGGTCATTTCAGGTTTCATCAGAGACCCTGAAGGAATTGTAAAGAATTTCCCAGTTTTTTTGTTTTATTTTTGAAATTCCTTTTTATAGTGGGTTTGAGCTGATTCTCGCTGCCATATTTATCCCAGTCTAGACACACTTGATTCCCTTACGGAGACATATCAATACATAGGTTTTAAGATTCTTACTAGTCAGATATATTCCTCTGCGGGAAATATGGGGTTTTGAGTCCCTTTCACTGAGGAAGGTGTAGGTCTTGTCTATTCCATAGTTGGTTTTTGGAACGGTACCTGTGCTTATATCAAGCTCTGGTTTTATGCATCACCCCACCTCTCCTTCCCCCTTAAGCAGGCATAAGAGTGTTTTCTAAATGTGAGACACTGTTCTCTTTCCTAACTCAGTTCAAGTGTAGCCATGTTTACAGGATCGTCATAAGTGATATCTTATGATAAGTTTCTTTTTCTGTGTGACTTATTTCACTTAGAATCATCGTACCTGAATCCACCCATTTTGCTGCTACTGGTCTTATGACATTGATTTCATGGCTGAGGGATATTCCATCGTACGTAAGTACCACAATTTTTTGAACCATTTTTATATTTCCTGGGATATTTAAGGTGTACACAAGTTGAGGTCCTCGTAAGCAGTGCAGCCCTAAATTTTGGGGTGGCTGTGTCTTTTTGATTTTCAGTTTTCCCAAGGTATATTCCCTAGACTGGAAGTGCCCTTGGCTCTGTAGCTCTGTTGTTTACTTGTTTTAGGGAACACAATGCACTCCTCCAGAGAGGCAGTTGGCAATTTACATCCCGCCCATCAGCATAACAAGGCTCCCTGTTCTCCAGGGCCTGTCTTGCCTTTCTGGTTTTTACACATTTTGTGGATGTCCCTTTTGACCGGTGGGAAGTGATACTTCTTTGTAGTGGAGATTTGCATTGCCCACTTGCTTGCTTGGCCAAAAAGGGCGTATGCGTTTTCTCCTGAATATATTCAGGAGAAAACGCATACGCCCTTTTTGGCCAAGTGCATCATTGTCGAAGTTGTGCCCCTCTTCCTGTGCTTTAAAGGCGATTCCAACGTACCTCTTGAAATCTGTTTCCTGCTATTCTGCCTCGCTTTCAAGTCCGCCTCGTTGCCTTCCCTCAACAGATTTTTGGACGATAGTTGTCCTTTATTACTCGGCCAGTTTGTGAATTGCTGTGCCCCTGAGCTCCATTTTTCAACTCGTTTTTGGTGAGCTGACCGCAAGTCCAAAATTTTGGTTCAGGATCTATACTGATTCCCGGTGGGTGGCTGAGACTTTGGTTAATTCTTCTTCCTGCCGGGAAATTACAGTGATATGTGCCCGTCCAAATGCCTAACAGCTACTCTCTCATTGGTTCTCCCTCTTCCCTTTCATCCTCTGCCAAATTGGCAACCTGTGCGAACCAGGAGCTTAAAGGGGCTGTCTCTCCAAGTTGGGAGGTTGATAATAAAGCAGATGGAAAGTCAAACCGGAGCACCAGGAGAGGGACTATTCGTTGAGTTTTAGAAACCTTTCGTATTCACAGTGTGTCCGTTCTCTAGGATTCCCGTACATGTTATATCTGTAGTAATATTCCCTTCAACCTGGAGAGTTGGGACCCATGGAATGTGTGCCATGCATTATTGCTTTAAAGGGTCTGCATTTGCTCACCCAATCTCACCAATCCTCTCAGTCCCAAGTGTCCAGCCTTATGCCACATCCAGCTGTCATTGTAGATAGGGTCATTTCAGGTTTCATCAGAGACCCTGAAGGAATTGTAAAGAATTTCCCAGTTTTTTTGTTTTATTTTTGAAATTCCTTTTTATAGTGGGTTTGAGCTGATTCTCGCTGCCATATTTATCCCAGTCTAGACACACTTGATTCCCTTACGGAGACATATCAATACATAGGTTTTAAGATTCTTACTAGTCAGATATATTCCTCTGCGGGAAATATGGGGTTTTGAGTCCCTTTCACTGAGGAAGGTGTAGGTCTTGTCTATTCCATAGTTGGTTTTTGGAACGGTACCTGTGCTTATATCAAGCTCTGGTTTTATGCATCACCCCACCTCTCCTTCCCCCTTAAGCAGGCATAAGAGTGTTTTCTAAATGTGAGACACTGTTCTCTTTCCTAACTCAGTTCAAGTGTAGCCATGTTTACAGGATCGTCATAAGTGATATCTTATGATAAGTTTCTTTTTCTGTGTGACTTATTTCACTTAGAATCATCGTACCTGAATCCACCCATTTTGCTGCTACTGGTCTTATGACATTGATTTCATGGCTGAGGGATATTCCATCGTACGTAAGTACCACAATTTTTTGAACCATTTTTATATTTCCTGGGATATTTAAGGTGTACCCAAGTTGAGGTCCTCGTAAGCAGTGCAGCCCTAAATTTTGGGGTGGCTGTGTCTTTTTGATTTTCAGTTTTCCCAAGGTATATTCCCTAGACTGGAAGTGCCCTTGGCTCTGTAGCTCTGTTGTTTACTTGTTTTAGGGAACACAATGCACTCCTCCAGAGAGGCAGTTGGCAATTTACATCCCGCCCATCAGCATAACAAGGCTCCCTGTTCTCCAGGGCCTGTCTTGCCTTTCTGGTTTTTACACATTTTGTGGATGTCCCTTTTGACCGGTGGGAAGTGATACTTCTTTGTAGTGGAGATTTGCATTGCCCACTTGCTTGCTTGGCCAAAAAGGGCGTATGCGTTTTCTCCTGAATATATTCAGGAGAAAACGCATACGCCCTTTTTGGCCAAGTGCATCATTGTCGAAGTTGTGCCCCTCTTCCTGTGCTTTAAAGGCGATTCCAACGTACCTCTTGAAATCTGTTTCCTGCTATTCTGCCTCGCTTTCAAGTCCGCCTCGTTGCCTTCCCTCAACAGATTTTTGGACGATAGTTGTCCTTTATTACTCGGCCAGTTTGTGAATTGCTGTGCCCCTGAGCTCCATTTTTCAACTCGTTTTTGGTGAGCTGACCGCAAGTCCAAAATTTTGGTTCAGGATCTATACTGATTCCCGGTGGGTGGCTGAGACTTTGGTTAATTCTTCTTCCTGCCGGGAAATTACAGTGATATGTGCCCGTCCAAATGCCTAACAGCTACTCTCTCATTGGTTCTCCCTCTTCCCTTTCATCCTCTGCCAAATTGGCAACCTGTGCGAACCAGGAGGTTAAAGGGGCTGTCTCTCCAAGTTGGGAGGTTGATAATAAAGCAGATGGAAAGTCAAACCGGAGCACCAGGAGAGGGACTATTCGTTGAGTTTTAGAAACCTTTCGTATTCACAGTGTGTCCGTTCTCTAGGGTTCCCGTACATGTTATATCTGTAGTAATATTCCCTTCAACCTGGAGAGTTGGGACCCATGGAATGTGTGCCATGCATTATTGCTTTAAAGGGTCTGCATTTGCTCACCCAATCTCACCAATCCTCTCAGTCCCAAGTGTCCAGCCTTATGCCACATCCAGCTGTCATTGTAGATAGGGTCATTTCAGGTTTCATCAGAGACCCTGAAGGAATTGTAAAGAATTTCCCAGTTGTTTTGTTTTATTTTTGAAATTCCTTTTTATAGTGGGTTTGAGCTGATTCTCGCTGCCATATTTATCCCAGTCTAGACACACTTGATTCCCTTACGGAGACATATCAATACATAGGTTTTAAGATTCTTACTAGTCAGATATATTCCTCTGCGGGAAATATGGGGTTTTGAGTCCCTTTCACTGAGGAAGGTGTAGGTCTTGTCTATTCCATAGTTGGTTTTTGGAACGGTACCTGTGCTTATATCAAACTCTGGTTTTATGCATCACCCCACCTCTCCTTCCCCCTTAAGCAGGCATAAGAGTGTTTTCTAAATGTGAGACACTGTTCTCTTTCCTAACTCAGTTCAAGTGTAGCCATGTTTACAGGATCTTCATAAGTGATATCTTATGATAAGTTTCTTTTTCTGTGTGACTTATTTCACTTAGAATCATCGTACCTGAATCCACCCATTTTGCTGCTACTGGTCTTATGACATTGATTTCATGGCTGAGGGATATTCCATCGTACGTAAGTACCACAATTTTTTGAACCATTTTTATATTTCCTGGGATATTTAAGGTGTACCCAAGTTGAGGTCCTTGTAAGCAGTGCAGCCCTAAATTTTGGGGTGGCTGTGTCTTTTTGATTTTCAGTTTTCCCAAGGTATATTCCCTAGACTGGAAGTGCCCTTGGCTCTGTAGCTCTGTTGTTTACTTGTTTTAGGGAACACAATGCACTCCTCCAGAGAGGCAGTTGGCAATTTACATCCCGCCCATCAGCATAACAAGGCTCCCTGTTCTCCAGGGCCTGTCTTGCCTTTCTGGTTTTTACACATTTTGTGGATGTCCCTTTTGACCGGTGGGAAGTGATACTTCTTTGTAGTGCAGATTTGCATTGCCCGCTTGCTTGCTTGGCCAAAAAGGGCGTATGCGTTTTCTCCTGAATATATTCAGGAGAAAACGCATACGCCCTTTTTGGCCAAGTGCATCATTGTCGAAGTTGTGCCCCTCTTCCTGTGCTATAAAGGCGATTCCAACGTACCTCTTGAAATCTGTTTCCTGCTATTCTGCCTCGCTTTCAAGTCCGCCTCGTTGCCTTCCCTCAACAGATTTTTGGACGATAGTTGTCCTTTATTACTCGGCCAGTTTGTGAATTGCTGTGCCCCTGAGCTCCATTTTTCAACTCGTTTTTGGTGAGCTGACCGCAAGTCCAAAATTTTGGTTCAGGATCTATACTGATTCCCGGTGGGTGGCTGAGACTTTGGTTAATTCTTCTTCCTGCCGGGAAATTACAGTGATATGTGCCCGTCCAAATGCCTAACAGCTACTCTCTCATTGGTTCTCCCTCTTCCCTTTCATCCTCTGCCAAATTGGCAACCTGTGCGAACCAGGAGGTTAAAGGGGCTGTCTCTCCAAGTTGGGAGGTTGATAATAAAGCAGATGGAAAGTCAAACCGGAGCACCAGGAGAGGGACTATTCGTTGAGTTTTAGAAACCTTTCGTATTCTCAGTGTGTCCGTTCTCTAGGATTCCCGTACATGTTATATCTGTAGTAATATTCCCTTCAACCTGGAGAGTTGGGACCCATGGAAAGTGTGCCATGCATTATTGCTTTAAAGGGTCTGCATTTGCTCACCCAATCTCACCAATCCTCTCAGTCCCAAGTGTCCAGCCTTATGCCACATCCAGCTGTCATTGTAGATAGGGTCATTTCAGGTTTCATCAGAGACCCTGAAGGAATTGTAAAGAATTTCCCAGTTTTTTTGTTTTATTTTTGAAATTCCTTTTTATAGTGGGTTTGAGCTGATTCTCGCTGCCATATTTATCCCAGTCTAGACACACTTGATTCCCTTACGGAGACATATCAATACATAGGTTTTAAGATTCTTACTAGTCAGATATATTCCTCTGCGGGAAATATGGGGTTTTGAGTCCCTTTCACTGAGGAAGGTGTAGGTCTTGTCTATTCCATAGTTGGTTTTTGGAACGGTACCTGTGCTTATATCAAACTCTGGTTTTATGCATCACCCCACCTCTCCTTCCCCCTTAAGCAGGCATAAGAGTGTTTTCTAAATGTGAGACACTGTTATCTTTCCTAACTCAGTTCAAGTGTAGCCATGTTTACAGGATCTTCATAAGTGATATCTTATGATAAGTTTCTTTTTCTGTGTGACTTATTTCACTTAGAATCATCGTACCTGAATCCACCCATTTTGCTGCTACTGGTCTTATGACATTGATTTCATGGCTGAGGGATATTCCATCGTACGTAAGTACCACAATTTTTTGAACCAATTTTATATTTCCTGGGATATTTAAGGTGTACCCAAGTTGAGGTCCTTGTAAGCAGTGCAGCCCTAAATTTTGGGGTGGCTCTGTCTTATTGATTTTCAGTTTTTCCCAGGTATATTCCCTAGACTGGAAGTGCCCTTGGCTCTGTAGCTCTGTTGTTTACTTGTTTTAGGGAACACAATGCACTCCTCCAGAGAGGCAGTTGGCAATTTACATCCCGCCCATCAACATAACAAGGCTCCCTGTTCTCCAGGGCCTGTCTTGCCTTTCTGGTTTTTACACATTTTGTGGATGTCCCTTTTGACCGGTGGGAAGTGATACTTCTTTGTAGTGCAGATTTGCATTGCCCGCTTGCTTGCTTGGCCAAAAAGGGCGTATGCGTTTTCTCCTGAATATATTCAGGAGAAAACGCATACGCCCTTTTTGGCCAAGTGCATCATTGTCGAAGTTGTGCCCCTCTTCCTGTGCTTTAAAGGCGATTCCAACGTACCTCTTGAAATCTGTTTCCTGCTATTCTGCCTCGCTTTCAAGTCCGCCTCGTTGCCTTCCCTCAACAGATTTTTGGACGATAGTTGTCCTTTATTACTCGGCCAGTTTGTGAATTGCTGTGCCCCTGAGCTCCATTTTTCAACTCGTTTTTGGTGAGCTGACCGCAAGTCCAAAATTTTGGTTCAGGATCTATACTGATTCCCGGTGGGTGGCTGAGACTTTGGTTAATTCTTCTTCCTGCCGGGAAATTACAGTGATATGTGCCCGTCCAAATGCCTAACAGCTACTCTCTCATTGGTTCTCCCTCTTCCCTTTCATCCTCTGCCAAATTGGCAACCTGTGCGAACCAGGAGGTTAAAGGGGCTGTCTCTCCAAGTTGGGAGGTTGATAATAAAGCAGATGGAAAGTCAAACCGGAGCACCAGGAGAGGGACTATTCGTTGAGTTTTAGAAACCTTTCGTATTCACAGTGTGTCCGTTCTCTAGGATTCCCGTACATGTTATATCTGTAGTAATATTCCCTTCAACCTGGAGAGTTGGGACCCATGGAATGTGTGCCATGCATTATTGCTTTAAAGGGTCTGCATTTGCTCACCCAATCTCACCAATCCTCTCAGTCCCAAGTGTCCAGCCTTATGCCACATCCAGCTGTCATTGTAGATAGGGTCATTTCAGGTTTCATCAGAGACCCTGAAGGAATTGTAAAGAATTTCCCAGTTTTTTTGTTTTATTTTTGAAATTCCTTTTTATAGTGGGTTTGAGCTGATTCTCGCTGCCATATTTATCCCAGTCTAGACACACTTGATTCCCTTACGGAGACATATCAATACATAGGTTTTAAGATTCTTACTAGTCAGATATATTCCTCTGCGGGAAATATGGGGTTTTGAGTCCCTTTCACTGAGGAAGGTGTAGGTCTTGTCTATTCCATAGTTGGTTTTTGGAACGGTACCTGTGCTAATATCAAACTCTGGTTTTATGCATCACCCCACCTCTCCTTCCCCCTTAAGCAGGCATAAGAGTGTTTTCTAAATGTGAGACACTGTTCTCTTTCCTAACTCAGTTCAAGCGTAGCCATGTTTACAGGATCTTCATAAGTGATATCTTATGATAAGTTTCTTTTTCTGTGTGACTTATTTCACTTAGAATCATCGTACCTGAATCCACCCATTTTGCTGCTACTGGTCTTATGACATTGATTTCATGGCTGAGGGATATTCCATCGTACGTAAGTACCACAATTTTTTGAACCATTTTTATATTTCCTGGGATATTTAAGGTGTACCCAAGTTGAGGTCCTTGTAAGCAGTGCAGCCCTAAATTTTGGGGTGGCTGTGTCTTTTTGATTTTCAGTTTTCCCAAGGTATATTCCCTAGACTGGAAGTGCCCTTGGCTCTGTAGCTCTGTTGTTTACTTGTTTTAGGGAACACAATGCACTCCTCCAGAGAGGCAGTTGGCAATTTACATCCCGCCCAACAGCATAACAAGGCTCCCTGTTCTCCAGGGCCTGTCTTGCCTTTCTGGTTTTTACACATTTTGTGGATGTCCCTTTTGACCGGTGGGAAGTGATACTTCTTTGTAGTGCAGATTTGCATTGCCCGCTTGCTTGCTTGGCCAAAAAGGGCGTATGCGTTTTCTCCTGAATATATTCAGGAGAAAACGCATACACCCTTTTTGGCCAAGTGCATCATTGTCGAAGTTGTGCCCCTCTTCCTGTGCTTTAAAGGCGATTCCAACGTACCTCTGGAAATCTGTTTCCTGCTATTCTGCCTCGCTTTCAAGTCCGCCTCGTTGCCTTCCCTCAACAGATTTTTGGACGATAGTTGTCCTTTATTACTCGGCCAGTTTGTGAATTGCTGTGCCCCTGAGCTCCATTTTTCAACTCGTTTTTGGTGAGCTGACCGCAAGTCCAAAATTTTGGTTCAGGATCTATACTGATTCCCGGTGGGTGGCTGAGACTTTGGTTAATTCTTCTTCCTGCCGGGAAATTACAGTGATATGTGCCCGTCCAAATGCCTAACAGCTACTCTCTCATTGGTTCTCCCTCTTCCCTTTCATCCTCTGCCAAATTGGCAACCTGTGCGAACCAGGAGGTTAAAGGGGCTGTCTCTCCAAGTTGGGAGGTTGATAATAAAGCAGATGGAAAGTCAAACCGGAGCACCAGGAGAGGGACTATTCGTTGAGTTTTAGAAACCTTTCGTATTCACAGTGTGTCCGTTCTCTAGGATTCCCGTACATGTTATATCTGTAGTAATATTCCCTTCAACCTGGAGAGTTGGGACCCATGGAATGTGTGCCATGCATTATTGCTTTAAAGGGTCTGCATTTGCTCACCCAATCTCACCAATCCTCTCAGTCCCAAGTGTCCAGCCTTATGCCACATCCAGCTGTCATTGTAGATAGGGTCATTTCAGGTTTCATCAGAGACCCTGAAGGAATTGTAAAGAATTTCCCAGTTTTTTTGTTTTATTTTTGAAATTCCTTTTTATAGTGGGTTTGAGCTGATTCTCGCTGCCATATTTATCCCAGTCTAGACACACTTGATTCCCTTACGGAGACATATCAATACATAGGTTTTAAGATTCTTACTAGTCAGATATATTCCTCTGCGGGAAATATGGGGTTTTGAGTCCCTTTCACTGAGGAAGGTGTAGGTCTTGTCTATTCCATAGTTGGTTTTTGGAACGGTACCTGTGCTTATATCAAACTCTGGTTTTATGCATCACCCCACCTCTCCTTCCCCCTTAAGCAGGCATAAGAGTGTTTTCTAAATGTGAGACACTGTTCTCTTACCTAACTCAGTTCAAGTGTAGCCATGTTTACAGGATCTTCATAAGTGATATCTTATGATAAGTTTCTTTTTCTGTGTGACTTATTTCACTTAGAATCATCGTACCTGAATCCACCCATTTTGCTGCTACTGGTCTTATGACATTGATTTCATGGCTGAGGGATATTCCATCGTACGTAAGTACCACAATTTTTTGAACCAATTTTATATTTCCTGGGATATTTAAGGTGTACCCAAGTTGAGGTCCTTGTAAGCAGTGCAGCCCTAAATTTTGGGGTGGCTGTGTCTTTTTGATTTTCAGTTTTCCCCAGGTATATTCCCTAGACTGGAAGTGCCCTTGGCTCTGTAGCTCTGTTGTTTACTTGTTTTAGGGAACACAATGCACTCCTCCAGAGAGGCAGTTGGCAATTTACATCCCGCCCATCAGCATAACAAGGCTCCCTGTTCTCCAGGGCCTGTCTTGCCTTTCTGGTTTTTACACATTTTGTGGATGTCCCTTTTGACCGGTGGGAAGTGATACTTCTTTGTAGTGCAGATTTGCATTGCCCGCTTGCTTGCTTGGCCAAAAAGGGCGTATGCGTTTTCTCCTGAATATATTCAAGAGAAAACGCATACGCCCTTTTGGGCCAAGTGCATCATTGTCGAAGTTGTGCCCCTCTTCCTGTGCTTTAAAGGCGATTCCAACGTACCTCCTGAAATCTGTTTCCTGCTATTCTGCCTCGCTTTCAAGTCCGCCTCGTTGCCTTCCCTCAACAGATTTTTGGACGATAGTTGTCCTTTATTACTCGGCCAGTTTGTGAATTGCTGTGCCCCTGAGCTCCATTTTTCAACTCGTTTTTGGTGAGCTGACCGCAAGTCCAAAATTTTGGTTCCGGATCTATACTGATTCCCGGTGGGTGGCTGAGACTTTGGTTAATTCTTCTTCCTGCCGGGAAATTACAGTGATATGTGCCCGTCCAAATGCCTAACAGCTACTCTCTCATTGGTTCTCCCTCTTCCCTTTCATCCTCTGCCAAATTGGCAACCTGTGCGAACCAGGAGGTTAAAGGGGCTGTCTCTCCAAGTTAGGAGGTTGATAGTAAAGCAGGTGGAAAGTCAAACCGGAGCACCAGGAGAGGGACTATTCGTTGAGTTTTAGAAACCTTTCGTATTCACAGTGTGTCCGTTCTCTAGGTTTCCCGTACATGTTATAACTGTAGTAATATTCCCTTCAACCTGGAGAGTTGGGACCCATGGAATGGGTGCCATGCATTAATGCTTTAAACGTTCTGCATTTGTTCACCCAATCTCACCAATCCTCTCAGTCCAAGTGTCCCGCCTTATGCCACATCCAGCTGTCATTGTAGATAGGGTCATTTCAGGTTTCATCAGAGACTCTGAATGAATTGTAAAGAATTTCCCAGTTTTTTGTTTTCTTTTTGAAATTCCTTTTTATAGTGGGTTTGAGCTGATTCTCGCTGCCATGTTTATGCCAGTCTAGACACACTTGGTTGCCTTACGGAGACATATCAATACATAGGTTTTAAGATTCTTACTAGTCAGATATATTCCTCTGCGGGAAATATGGGGTTTTGAGTCCCTTTCACTGAGGAAGGTGTAGGTCTTGTCTATTCCATAGTTGGTTTTTGGAACGGTACCTGTGCTTATATCAAACTCTGGTTTTATGCATCACCCCACCTCTCCTTCCCCCTTAAGCAGGCATAAGAGTGTTTTCTAAATGTGAGACACTGTTCTCTTTCCTAACTCAGTTCAAGTGTAGCCATGTTTACAGGATCTTCATAAGTGATATCTTATGATAAGTTTCTTTTTCTGTGTGACTTATTTCACTTAGAATCATCGTACCTGAATCCACCCATTTTGCTGCTACTGGTCTTATGACATTGATTTCATGGCTGAGGGATATTCCATCGTACGTAAGTACCACAATTTTTTGAACCAATTTTATATTTCCTGGGATATTTAAGGTGTACCCAAGTTGAGGTCCTTGTAAGCAGTGCAGCCCTAAATTTTGGGGTGGCTGTGTCTTTTTGATTTTCAGTTTTCCCAAGGTATATTCCCTAGACTGGAAGTGCCCTTGGCTCTGTAGCTCTGTTGTTTACTTGTTTTAGGGAACACAATGCACTCCTCCAGAGAGGCAGTTGGCAATTTACATCCCGCCCATCAGCATAACAAGGCTCCCTGTTCTCCAGGGCCTGTCTTGCCTTTCTGGTTTTTACACATTTTGTGGATGTCCCTTTTGACCGGTGGGAAGTGATACTTCTTTGTAGTGCAGATTTGCATTGCCCGCTTGCTTGCTTGGCCAAAAAGGGCGTATGCGTTTTCTCCTGAATATATTCAGGAGAAAACGCATACGCCCTTTTTGGCCAAGTGCATCATTGTCGAAGTTGTGCCCCTCTTCCTGTGCTTTAAAGGCGATTCCAACGTACCTCTTGAAATCTGTTTCCTGCTATTCTGCCTCGCTTTCAAGTCCGCCTCGTTGCCTTCCCTCAACAGATTTTTGGACGATAGTTGTCCTTTATTACTCGGCCAGTTTGTGAATTGCTGTGCCCCTGAGCTCCATTTTTCAACTCGTTTTTGGTGAGCTGACCGCAAGTCCAAAATTTTGGTTCAGGATCTATACTGATTCCCGGTGGGTGGCTGAGACTTTGGTTAATTCTTCTTCCTGCCGGGAAATTACAGTGATATGTGCCCGTCCAAATGCCTAACAGCTACTCTCTCATTGGTTCTCCCTCTTCCCTTTCATCCTCTGCCAAATTGGCAACCTGTGCGAACCAGGAGGTTAAAGGGGCTGTCTCTCCAAGTTGGGAGGTTGATAATAAAGCAGATGGAAAGTCAAACCGGAGCACCAGGAGAGGGACTATTCGTTGAGTTTTAGAAACCTTTCGTATTCACAGTGTGTCCGTTCTCTAGGATTCCCGTACATGTTATATCTGTAGTAATATTCCCTTCAACCTGGAGAGTTGGGACCCATGGAATGTGTGCCATGCATTATTGCTTTAAAGGGTCTGCATTTGCTCACCCAATCTCACCAATCCTCTCAGTCCCAAGTGTCCAGCCTTATGCCACATCCAGCTGTCATTGTAGATAGGGTCATTTCAGGTTTCATCAGAGACCCTGAAGGAATTGTAAAGAATTTCCCAGTTTTTTTGTTTTATTTTTGAAATTCCTTTTTATAGTGGGTTTGAGCTGATTCTCGCTGCCATATTTATCCCAGTCTAGACACACTTGATTCCCTTACGGAGACATATCAATACATAGGTTTTAAGATTCTTACTAGTCAGATATATTCCTCTGCGGGAAATATGGGGTTTTGAGTCCCTTTCACTGAGGAAGGTGTAGGTCTTGTCTATTCCATAGTTGGTTTTTGGAACGGTACCTGTGCTTATATCAAACTCTGGTTTTATGCATCACCCCACCTCTCCTTCCCCCTTAAGCAGGCATAAGAGTGTTTTCTAAATGTGAGACACTGTTCTCTTTCCTAACTCAGTTCAAGTGTAGCCATGTTTACAGGATCTTCATAAGTGATATCTTATGATAAGTTTCTTTTTCTGTGTGACTTATTTCACTTAGAATCATCGTACCTGAATCCACCCATTTTGCTGCTACTGGTCTTATGACATTGATTTCATGGCTGAGGGATATTCCATCGTACGTAAGTACCACAATTTTTTGAACCATTTTTATATTTCCTGGGATATTTAAGGTGTACCCAAGTTGAGGTCCTCGTAAGCAGTGCAGCCCTAAATTTTGGGGTGGCTGTGTCTTTTTGATTTTCAGTTTTCCCAAGGTATATTCCCTAGACTGGAAGTGCCCTTGGCTCTGTAGCTCTGTTATTTACTTGTTTTAGGGAACACAATGCACTCCTCCAGAGAGGCAGTTGGCAATTTACATCCCGCCCATCAGCATAACAAGGCTCCCTGTTCTCCAGGGCCTGTCTTGCCTTTCTGGTTTTTACACATTTTGTGGATGTCCCTTTTGACCGGTGGGAAGTGATACTTCTTTGTAGTGCAGATTTGCATTGCCCGCTTGCTTGCTTGGCCAAAAAGGGCGTATGCGTTTTCTCCTGAATATATTCAGGAGAAAACGCATACGCCCTTTTGGGCCAAGTGCATCATTGTCGAAGTTGTGCCCCTCTTCCTGTGCTTTAAAGGCGATTCCAACGTACCTCTTGAAATCTGTTTCCTGCTATTCTGCCTCGCTTTCAAGTCCGCCTCGTTGCCTTCCCTCAACAGATTTTTGGACGATAGTTGTCCTTTATTACTCGGCCAGTTTGTGAATTGCTGTGCCCCTGAGCTCCATTTTTCAACTCGTTTTTGGTGAGCTGACCGCAAGTCCAAAATTTTGGTTCCGGATCTATACTGATTCCCGGTGGGTGGCTGAGACTTTGGTTAATTCTTCTTCCTGCCGGGAAATTACAGTGATATGTGCCCGTCCAAATGCCTAACAGCTACTCTCTCATTGGTTCTCCCTCTTCCCTTTCATCCTCTGCCAAATTGGCAACCTGTGCGAACCAGGAGCTTAAAGGGGCTGTCTCTCCAAGTTGGGAGGTTGATAATAAAGCAGATGGAAAGTCAAACCGGAGCACCAGGAGAGGGACTATTCGTTGAGTTTTAGAAACCTTTCGTATTCACAGTGTGTCCGTTCTCTAGGATTCCCGTACATGTTATATCTGTAGTAATATTCCCTTCAACCTGGAGAGTTGGGACCCATGGAATGTGTGCCATGCATTATTGCTTTAAAGGGTCTGCATTTGCTCACCCAATCTCACCAATCCTCTCAGTCCCAAGTGTCCAGCCTTATGCCACATCCAGCTGTCATTGTAGATAGGGTCATTTAGGTTTCATCAGAGACCCTGAAGGAATTGTAAAGAATTTCCCAGTTTTTTTGTTTTATTTTTGAAATTCCTTTTTATAGTGGGTTTGAGCTGATTCTCGCTGCCATATTTATCCCAGTCTAGACACACTTGATTCCCTTACGGAGACATATCAATACATAGGTTTTAAGATTCTTACTAGTCAGATATATTCCTCTGCGGGAAATATGGGGTTTTGAGTCCCTTTCACTGAGGAAGGTGTAGGTCTTGTCTATTCCATAGTTGGTTTTTGGAACGGTACCTGTGCTTATATCAAGCTCTGGTTTTATGCATCACCCCACCTCTCCTTCCCCCTTAAGCAGGCATAAGAGTGTTTTCTAAATGTGAGACACTGTTCTCTTTCCTAACTCAGTTCAAGTGTAGCCATGTTTACAGGATCTTCATAAGTGATATCTTATGATAAGTTTCTTTTTCTGTGTGACTTATTTCACTTAGAATCATCGTACCTGCATCCACCCATTTTGCTGCTACTGGGCTTATGACATTGATTTCATGGCTGAGGGATATTCCATCGTACATAAGTACCACAATTTTTTGAACCATTTTTATATTTCCTGGGATATTTAAGGTGTACCCAAGTTGAGGTCCTTGTAAGCAGTGCAGCCCTAAATTTTGGGGTGGCTGTGTCTTTTTGATTTTCAGTTTTCCCAAGGTATATTCCCTAGACTGGAAGTGCCCTTGGCTCTGTAGCTCTGTTGTTTACTTGTTTTAGGGAACACAATGCACTCCTCCAGAGAGGCAGTTGGCAATTTACATCCCGCCCATCAGCATAACAAGGCTCCCTGTTCTCCAGGGCCTGTCTTGCCTTTCTGGTTTTTACACATTTTGTGGATGTCCCTTTTGACCGGTGGGAAGTGATACTTCTTTGTAGTGGAGATTTGCATTGCCCGCTTGCTTGCTTGGCCAAAAAGGGCGTATGCGTTTTCTCCTGAATATATTCAGGAGAAAACGCATACGCCCTTTTTGGCCAAGTGCATCATTGTCAAATTTGTGCCCCTCTTCCTGTGCTTTAAAGGCGATTCCAACGTACCTCTTGAAATCTGTTTCCTGCTATTCTGCCTCGCTTTCAAGTCCGCCTCGTTGCCTTCCCTCAACAGATTTTTGGACGATAGTTGTCCTTTATTACTCGGCCAGTTTGTGAATTGCTGTGCCCCTGAGCTCCATTTTTCAACTCGTTTTTGGTGAGCTGACCGCAAGTCCAAAATTTTGGTTCAGGATCTATACTGATTCCCGGTGGGTGGCTGAGACTTTGGTTAATTCTTCTTCCTGCCGGGAAATTACAGTGATATGTGCCCGTCCAAATGCCTAACAGCTACTCTCTCATTGGTTCTCCCTCTTCCCTTTCATCCTCTGCCAAATTGGAAACCTGTGCGAACCAGGAGGTTAAAGGGGCTGTCTCTCCAAGTTGGGAGGTTGATAATAAAGCAGATGGAAAGTCAAACCGGAGCACCAGGAGAGGGACTATTCGTTGAGTTTTAGAAACCTTTCGTATTCACAGTGTGTCCGTTCTCTAGGATTCCCGTACATGTTATATCTGTAGTAATATTCCCTTCAACCTGGAGAGTTGGGACCCATGGAATGTGTGCCATGCATTATTGCTTTAAAGGGTCTGCATTTGCTCACCCAATCTCACCAATCCTCTCAGTCCCAAGTGTCCAGCCTTATGCCACATCCAGCTGTCATTGTAGATAGGGTCATTTCAGGTTTCATCAGAGACCCTGAAGGAATTGTAAAGAATTTCCCAGTTTTTTTGTTTTATTTTTGAAATTCCTTTTTATAGTGGGTTTGAGCTGATTCTCGCTGCCATATTTATCCCAGTCTAGACACACTTGATTCCCTTACGGAGACATATCAATACATAGGTTTTAAGATTCTTACTAGTCAGATATATTCCTCTGCGGGAAATATGGGGTTTTGAGTCCCTTTCACTGAGGAAGGTGTAGGTCTTGTCTATTCCATAGTTGGTTTTTGGAACGGTACCTGTGCTTATATCAAACTCTGGTTTTATGCATCACCCCACCTCTCCTTCCCCCTTAAGCAGGCATAAGAGTGTTTTCTAAATGTGAGACACTGTTCTCTTTCCTAACTCAGTTCAAGTGTAGCCATGTTTACAGGATCTTCATAAGTGATATCTTATGATAAGTTTCTTTTTCTGTGTGACTTATTTCACTTAGAATCATCGTACCTGAATCCACCCATTTTGCTGCTACTGGTCTTATGACATTGATTTCATGGCTGAGGGATATTCCATCGTACGTAAGTACCACAATTTTTTGAACCAATTTTATATTTCCTGGGATATTTAAGGTGTACCCAAGTTGAGGTCCTTGTAAGCAGTGCAGCCCTAAATTTTGGGGTGGCTGTGTCTTTTTGATTTTCAGTTTTCCCCAGGTATATTCCCTAGACTGGAAGTGCCCTTGGCTCTGTAGCTCTGTTGTTTACTTGTTTTAGGGAACACAATGCACTCCTCCAGAGAGGCAGTTGGCAATTTACATCCCGCCCATCAGCATAACAAGGCTCCCTGTTCTCCAGGGCCTGTCTTGCCTTTCTGGTTTTTACACATTTTGTGGATGTCCCTTTTGACCGGTGGGAAGTGATACTTCTTTGTAGTGCAGATTTGCATTGCCCGCTTGCTTGCTTGGCCAAAAAGGGCGTATGCGTTTTCTCCTGAATATATTCAAGAGAAAACGCATACGCCCTTTTGGGCCAAGTGCATCATTGTCGAAGTTGTGCCCCTCTTCCTGTGCTTTAAAGGCGATTCCAACGTACCTCTTGAAATCTGTTTCCTGCTATTCTGCCTCGCTTTCAAGTCCGCCTCGTTGCCTTCCCTCAACAGATTTTTGGACGATAGTTGTCCTTTATTACTCGGCCAGTTTGTGAATTGCTGTGCCCCTGAGCTCCATTTTTCAACTCGTTTTTGGTGAGCTGACCGCAAGTCCAAAATTTTGGTTCCGGATCTATACTGATTCCCGGTGGGTGGCTGAGACTTTGGTTAATTCTTCTTCCTGCCGGGAAATTACAGTGATATGTGCCCGTCCAAATGCCTAACAGCTACTCTCTCATTGGTTCTCCCTCTTCCCTTTCATCCTCTGCCAAATTGGCAACCTGTGCGAACCAGGAGGTTAAAGGGGCTGTCTCTCCAAGTTGGGAGGTTGATAGTAAAGCAGGTGGAAAGTCAAACCGGAGCACCAGGAGAGGGACTATTCGTTGAGTTTTAGAAACCTTTCGTATTCACAGTGTGTCCGTTCTCTAGGTTTCCCGTACATGTTATAACTGTAGTAATATTCCCTTCAACCTGGAGAGTTGGGACCCATGGAATGGGTGCCATGCATTAATGCTTTAAAGGTTCTGCATTTGTTCACCCAATCTCACCAATCCTCTCAGTCCAAGTGTCCCGCCTTATGCCACATCCAGCTGTCATTGTAGATAGGGTCATTTCAGGTTTCATCAGAGACTCTGAATGAATTGTAAAGAATTTCCCAGTTTTTTGTTTTCTTTTTGAAATTCCTTTTTATAGTGGGTTTGAGCTGATTCTCGCTGCCATGTTTATGACAGTCTAGACACACTTGGTTGCCTTACGGAGACATATCAATACATAGGTTTTAAGATTCTTACTAGTCAGATATATTCCTCTGCGGGAAATATGGGGTTTTGAGTCCCTTTCACTGAGGAAGGTGTAGGTCTTGTCTATTCCATAGTTGGTTTTTGGAACGGTACCTGTGCTTATATCAAACTCTGGTTTTATGCATCACCCCACCTCTCCTTCCCCCTTAAGCAGGCATAAGAGTGTTTTCTAAATGTGAGACACTGTTCTCTTTCCTAACTCAGTTCAAGTGTAGCCATGTTTACAGGATCTTCATAAGTGATATCTTATGATAAGTTTCTTTTTCTGTGTGACTTATTTCACTTAGAATCATCGTACCTGAATCCACCCATTTTGCTGCTACTGGTCTTATGACATTGATTTCATGGCTGAGGGATATTCCATCGTACGTAAGTACCACAATTTTTTGAACCAATTTTATATTTCCTGGGATATTTAAGGTGTACCCAAGTTGAGGTCCTTGTAAGCAGTGCAGCCCTAAATTTTGGGGTGGCTGTGTCTTTTTGATTTTCAGTTTTCCCCAGGTATATTCCCTAGACAGGAAGTGCCCTTGGCTCTGTAGCTCTGTTGTTTACTTGTTTTAGGGAACACAATGCACTCCTCCAGAGAGGCAGTTGGCAATTTACATCCCGCCCATCAGCATAACAAGGCTCCCTGTTCTCCAGGGCCTGTCTTGCCTTTCTGGTTTTTACACATTTTGTGGATGTCCCTTTTGACCGGTGGGAAGTGATACTTCTTTGTAGTGCAGATTTGCATTGCCCGCTTGCTTGCTTGGCCAAAAAGGGCGTATGCGTTTTCTCCTGAATATATTCAAGAGAAAACGCATACGCCCTTTTGGGCCAAGTGCATCATTGTCGAAGTTGTGCCCCTCTTCCTGTGCTTTAAAGGCGATTCCAACGTACCTCTTGAAATCTGTTTCCTGCTATTCTGCCTCGCTTTCAAGTCCGCCTCGTTGCCTTCCCTCAACAGATTTTTGGACGATAGTTGTCCTTTATTACTCGGCCAGTTTGTGAATTGCTGTGCCCCTGAGCTCCATTTTTCAACTCGTTTTTGGTGAGCTGACCGCAAGTCCAAAATTTTGGTTCCGGATCTATACTGATTCCCGGTGGGTGGCTGAGACTTTGGTTAATTCTTCTTCCTGCCGGGAAATTACAGTGATATGTGCCCGTCCAAATGCCTAACAGCTACTCTCTCATTGGTTCTCCCTCTTCCCTTTCATCCTCTGCCAAATTGGCAACCTGTGCGAACCAGGAGGTTAAAGGGGCTGTCTCTCCAAGTTGGGAGGTTGATAGTAAAGCAGGTGGAAAGTCAAACCGGAGCACCAGGAGAGGGACTATTCGTTGAGTTTTAGAAACCTTTCGTATTCACAGTGTGTCCGTTCTCTAGGTTTCCCGTACATGTTATAACTGTAGTAATATTCCCTTCAACCTGGAGAGTTGGGACCCATGGAATGGGTGCCATGCATTAATGCTTTAAAGGTTCTGCATTTGTTCACCCAATCTCACCAATCCTCTCAGTCCAAGTGTCCCGCCTTATGCCACATCCAGCTGTCATTGTAGATAGGGTCATTTCAGGTTTCATCAGAGACTCTGAATGAATTGTAAAGAATTTCCCAGTTTTTTGTTTTCTTTTTGAAATTCCTTTTTATAGTGGGTTTGAGCTGATTCTCGCTGCCATGTTTATGACAGTCTAGACACACTTGGTTGCCTTACGGAGACATATCAATACATAGGTTTTAAGATTCTTACTAGTCAGATATATTCCTCTGCGGGAAATATGGGGTTTTGAGTCCCTTTCACTGAGGAAGGTGTAGGTCTTGTCTATTCCATAGTTGGTTTTTGGAACGGTACCTGTGCTTATATCAAACTCTGGTTTTATGCATCACCCCACCTCTCCTTCCCCCTTAAGCAGGCATAAGAGTGTTTTCTAAATGTGAGACACTGTTCTCTTTCCTAACTCAGTTCAAGTGTAGCCATGTTTACAGGATCTTCATAAGTGATATCTTATGAAAAGTTTCTTTTTCTGTGTGACTTATTTCACTTAGAATCATCGTACCTGAATCCACCCATTTTGCTGCTACTGGTCTTATGACATTGATTTCATGGCTGAGGGATATTCCATCGTACGTAAGTACCACAATTTTTTGAACCAATTTTATATTTCCTGGGATATTTAAGGTGTACCCAAGTTGAGGTCCTTGTAAGCAGTGCAGCCCTAAATTTTGGGGTGGCTGTGTCTTTTTGATTTTCAGTTTTCCCAAGGTATATTCCCTAGACTGGAAGTGCCCTTGGCTCTGTAGCTCTGTTGTTTACTTGTTTTAGGGAACACAATGCACTCCTCCAGAGAGGCAGTTGGCAATTTACATCCCGCCCATCAGCATAACAAGGCTCCCTGTTCTCCAGGGCCTGTCTTGCCTTTCTGGTTTTTACACATTTTGTGGATGTCCCTTTTGACCGGTGGGAAGTGATACTTCTTTGTAGTGCAGATTTGCATTGCCCGCTTGCTTGCTTGGCCAAAAAGGGCGTATGCGTTTTCTCCTGAATATATTCAGGAGAAAACGCATACGCCCTTTTTGGCCAAGTGCATCATTGTCGAAGTTGTGCCCCTCTTCCTGTGCTTTAAAGGCGATTCCAACGTACCTCTTGAAATCTGTTTCCTGCTATTCTGCCTCGCTTTCAAGTCCGCCTCGTTGCCTTCCCTCAACAGATTTTTGGACGATAGTTGTCCTTTATTACTCGGCCAGTTTGTGAATTGCTGTGCCCCTGAGCTCCATTTTTCAACTCGTTTTTGGTGAGCTGACCGCAAGTCCAAAATTTTGGTTCAGGATCTATACTGATTCCCGGTGGGTGGCTGAGACTTTGGTTAATTCTTCTTCCTGCCGGGAAATTACAGTGATATGTGCCCGTCCAAATGCCTAACAGCTACTCTCTCATTGGTTCTCCCTCTTCCCTTTCATCCTCTGCCAAATTGGCAACCTGTGCGAACCAGGAGCTTAAAGGGGCTGTCTCTCCAAGTTGGGAGGTTGATAATAAAGCAGATGGAAAGTCAAACCGGAGCACCAGGAGAGGGACTATTCGTTGAGTTTTAGAAACCTTTCGTATTCACAGTGTGTCCGTTCTCTAGGATTCCCGTACATGTTATATCTGTAGTAATATTCCCTTCAACCTGGAGAGTTGGGACCCATGGAATGTGTGCCATGCATTATTGCTTTAAAGGGTCTGCATTTGCTCACCCAATCTCACCAATCCTCTCAGTCCCAAGTGTCCAGCCTTATGCCACATCCAGCTGTCATTGTAGATAGGGTCATTTCAGGTTTCATCAGAGACCCTGAAGGAATTGTAAAGAATTTCCCAGTTTTTTTGTTTTATTTTTGAAATTCCTTTTTATAGTGGGTTTGAGCTGATTATCGCTGCCATATTTATCCCAGTCTAGACACACTTGATTCCCTTACGGAGACATATCAATACATAGGTTTTAAGATTCTTACTAGTCAGATATATTCCTCTGCGGGAAATATGCGGTTTTGAGTCCCTTTCACTGAGGAAGGTGTAGGTCTTGTCTATTCCATAGTTGGTTTTTGGAACGGTACCTGTGCTTATATCAAACTCTGGTTTTATGCATCACCCCACCTCTCCTTCCCCCTTAAGCAGGCATAAGAGTGTTTTCTAAATGTGAGACACTGTTCTCTTTCCTAACTCAGTTCAAGTGTAGCCATGTTTACAGGATCTTCATAAGTGATATCTTATGATAAGTTTCTTTTTCTGTGTGACTTATTTCACTTAGAATCATCGTACCTGAATCCACCCATTTTGCTGCTACTGGTCTTATGACATTGATTTCATGGCTGAGGGATATTCCATCGTACGTAAGTACCACAATTTTTTGAACCATTTTTATATTTCCTGGGATATTTAAGGTGTACCCAAGTTGAGGTCCTCGTAAGCAGTGCAGCCCTAAATTTTGGGGTGGCTGTGTCTTTTTGATTTTCAGTTTTCCCAAGGTATATTCCCTAGACTGGAAGTGCCCTTGGCTCTGTAGCTCTGTTGTTTACTTGTTTTAGGGAACACAATGCACTCCTCCAGAGAGGCAGTTGGCAATTTACATCCCGCCCATCAGCATAACAAGGCTCCCTGTTCTCCAGGGCCTGTCTTGCCTTTCTGGTTTTTACACATTTTGTGGATGTCCCTTTTGACCGGTGGGAAGTGATACTTCTTTGTAGTGCAGATTTGCATTGCCCGCTTGCTTGCTTGGCCAAAAAGGGCGTATGCGTTTTCTCCTGAATATATTCAGGAGAAAACGCATACGCCCTTTTGGGCCAAGTGCATCATTGTCGAAGTTGTGCCCCTCTTCCTGTGCTTTAAAGGCGATTCCAACGTACCTCTTGAAATCTGTTTCCTGCTATTCTGCCTCGCTTTCAAGTCCGCCTCGTTGCCTTCCCTCAACAGATTTTTGGACGATAGTTGTCCTTTATTACTCGGCCAGTTTGTGAATTGCTGTGCCCCTGAGCTCCATTTTTCAACTCGTTTTTGGTGAGCTGACCGCAAGTCCAAAATTTTGGTTCAGGATCTATACTGATTCCCGGTGGGTGGCTGAGACTTTGGTTAATTCTTCTTCCTGCCGGGAAATTACAGTGATATGTGCCCGTCCAAATGCCTAACAGCTACTCTCTCATTGGTTCTCCCTCTTCCCTTTCATCCTCTGCCAAATTGGCAACCTGTGCGAACCAGGAGCTTAAAGGGGCTGTCTCTCCAAGTTGGGAGGTTGATAATAAAGCAGATGGAAAGTCAAACCGGAGCACCAGGAGAGGGACTATTCGTTGAGTTTTAGAAACCTTTCGTATTCACAGTGTGTCCGTTCTCTAGGATTCCCGTACATGTTATATCTGTAGTAATATTCCCTTCAACCTGGAGAGTTGGGACCCATGGAATGTGTGCCATGCATTATTGCTTTAAAGGGTCTGCATTTGCTCACCCAATCTCACCAATCCTCTCAGTCCCAAGTGTCCAGCCTTATGCCACATCCAGCTGTCATTGTAGATAGGGTCATTTAGGTTTCATCAGAGACCCTGAAGGAATTGTAAAGAATTTCCCAGTTTTTTTGTTTTATTTTTGAAATTCCTTTTTATAGTGGGTTTGAGCTGATTCTCACTGCCATATTTATCCCAGTCTAGACACACTTGATTCCCTTACGGAGACATATCAATACATAGGTTTTAAGATTCTTACTAGTCAGATATATTCCTCTGCGGGAAATATGGGGTTTTGAGTCCCTTTCACTGAGGAAGGTGTATGTCTTGTCTATTCCATAGTTGGTTTTTGGAACGGTACCTGTGCTTATATCAAGCTCTGGTTTTATGCATCACCCCACCTCTCCTTCCCCCTTAAGCAGGCATAAGAGTGTTTTCTAAATGTGAGACACTGTTCTCTTTCCTATCTCAGTTCAAGTGTAGCCATGTTTACAGGATCTTCATAAGTGATATCTTATGATAAGTTTCTTTTTCTGTGTGACTTATTTCACTTAGAATCATCGTACCTGCATCCACCCATTTTGCTGCTACTGGGCTTATGACATTGATTTCATGGCTGAGGGATATTCCATCGTACATAAGTACCACAATTTTTTGAACCATTTTTATATTTCCTGGGATATTTAAGGTGTACCCAAGTTGAGGTCCTTGTAAGCAGTGCAGCCCTAAATTTTGGGGTGGCTGTGTCTTTTTGATTTTCAGTTTTCCCAAGGTATATTCCCTAGACTGGAAGTGCCCTTGGCTCTGTAGCTCTGTTGTTTACTTGTTTTAGGGAACACAATGCACTCCTCCAGAGAGGCAGTTGGCAATTTACATCCCGCCCATCAGCATAACAAGGCTCCCTGTTCTCCAGGGCCTGTCTTGCCTTTCTGGTTTTTACACATTTTGTGGATGTCCCTTTTGACCGGTGGGAAGTGATACTTCTTTGTAGTGGAGATTTGCATTGCCCGCTTGCTTGCTTGGCCAAAAAGGGCGTATGCGTTTTCTCCTGAATATATTCAGGAGAAAACGCATACGCCCTTTTTGGCCAAGTGCATCATTGTCGAATTTGTGCCCCTCTTCCTGTGCTTTAAAGGCGATTCCAACGTACCTCTTGAAATCTGTTTCCTGCTATTCTGCCTCGCTTTCAAGTCCGCCTCGTTGCCTTCCCTCAACAGATTTTTGGACGATAGTTGTCCTTTATTACTCGGCCAGTTTGTGAATTGCTGTGCCCCTGAGCTCCATTTTTCAACTCGTTTTTGGTGAGCTGACCGCAAGTCCAAAATTTTGGTTCAGGATCTATACTGATTCCCGGTGGGTGGCTGAGACTTTGGTTAATTCTTCTTCCTGGCGGGAAATTACAGTGATATGTGCCCGTCCAAATGCCTAACAGCTACTCTCTCATTGGTTCTCCCTCTTCCCTTTCATCCTCTGCCAAATTGGCAACCTGTGCGAAACAGGAGGTTAAAGGGGCTGTCTCTCCAAGTTGGGAGGTTGATAATAAAGCAGATGGAAAGTCAAACCGGAGCACCAGGAGAGGGACTATTCGTTGAGTTTTAGAAACCTTTCGTATTCACAGTGTGTCCGTTCTCTAGGATTCCCGTACATGTTATATCTGTAGTAATATTCCCTTCAACCTGGAGAGTTGGGACCCATGGAATGTGTGCCATGCATTATTGCTTTAAAGGGTCTGCATTTGCTCACCCAATCTCACCAATCCTCTCAGTCCCAAGTGTCCAGCCTTATGCCACATCCAGCTGTCATTGTAGATAGGGTCATTTCAGGTTTCATCAGAGACCCTGAAGGAATTGTAAAGAATTTCCCAGTATTTTGTTTTATTTTTGAAATTCCTTTTTATAGTGGGTTTGAGCTGATTCTCGCTGCCATGTTTATGCCAGTCTAGACACACTTGGTTGCCTTACGGAGACATATCAATACATAGGTTTTAAGATTCTTACTAGTCAGATATATTCCTCTGCGGGAAATATGGGGTTTTGAGTCCCTTTCACTGAGGAAGTTGTAGGTCTTGTCTATTCCATAGTTGGTTTTTGGAACGGTACCTGTGCTTATATCAAACTCTGGTTTTATGCATCACCCCACCTCTCCTTCCCCCTTAAGCAGGCATAAGAGTGTTTTCTAAATGTGAGACACTGTTCTCTTTCCTAACTCAGTTCAAGTGTAGCCATGTTTACAGGATCTTCATAAGTGATATCTTATGATAAGTTTCTTTTTCTGTGTGACTTATTTCACTTAGAATCATCGTACCTGAATCCACCCATTTTGCTGCTACTGGTCTTATGACATTGATTTCATGGCTGAGGGATATTCCATCGTACGTAAGTACCACAATTTTTTGAACCAATTTTATATTTCCTGGGATATTTAAGGTGTACCCAAGTTGAGGTCCTTGTAAGCAGTGCAGCCCTAAATTTTGGGGTGGCTGTGTCTTTTTGATTTTCAGTTTTCCCAAGGTATATTCCCTAGACTGGAAGTGCCCTTGGCTCTGTAGCTCTGTTGTTTACTTGTTTTAGGGAACACAATGCACTCCTCCAGAGAGGCAGTTGGCAATTTACATCCCGCCCATCAGCATAACAAGGCTCCCTGTTCTCCAGGGCCTGTCTTGCCTTTCTGGTTTTTACACATTTTGTGGATGTCCCTTTTGACCGGTGGGAAGTGATACTTCTTTGTAGTGCAGATTTGCATTGCCCGCTTGCTTGCTTGGCCAAAAAGGGCGTATGCGTTTTCTCCTGAATATATTCAGGAGAAAACGCATACGCCCTTTTTGGCCAAGTGCATCATTGTCGAAGTTGTGCCCCTCTTCCTGTGCTTTAAAGGCGATTCCAACGTACCTCTTGAAATCTGTTTCCTGCTATTCTGCCTCGCTTTCAAGTCCGCCTCGTTGCCTTCCCTCAACAGATTTTTGGACGATAGTTGTCCTTTATTACTCGGCCAGTTTGTGAATTGCTGTGCCCCTGAGCTCCATTTTTCAACTCGTTTTTGGTGAGCTGACCGCAAGTCCAAAATTTTGGTTCAGGATCTATACTGATTCCCGGTGGGTGGCTGAGACTTTGGTTAATTCTTCTTCCTGCCGGGAAATTACAGTGATATGTGCCCGTCCAAATGCCTAACAGCTACTCTCTCATTGGTTCTCCCTCTTCCCTTTCATCCTCTGCCAAATTGGCAACCTGTGCGAACCAGGAGGTTAAAGGGGCTGTCTCTCCAAGTTGGGAGGTTGATAATAAAGCAGATGGAAAGTCAAACCGGAGCACCAGGAGAGGGACTATTCGTTGAGTTTTAGAAACCTTTCGTATTCACAGTGTGTCCGTTCTCTAGGATTCCCGTACATGTTATATCTGTAGTAATATTCCCTTCAACCTGGAGAGTTGGGACCCATGGAATGTGTGCCATGCATTATTGCTTTAAAGGGTCTGCATTTGCTCACCCAATCTCACCAATCCTCTCAGTCCCAAGTGTCCAGCCTTATGCCACATCCAGCTGTCATTGTAGATAGGGTCATTTCAGGTTTCATCAGAGACCCTGAAGGAATTGTAAAGAATTTCCCAGTTTTTTTGTTTTATTTTTGAAATTCCTTTTTATAGTGGGTTTGAGCTGATTCTCGCTGCCATATTTATCCCAGTCTAGACACACTTGATTCCCTTACGGAGACATATCAATACATAGGTTTTAAGATTCTTACTAGTCAGATATATTCCTCTGCGGGAAATATGCGGTTTTGAGTCCCTTTCACTGAGGAAGGTGTAGGTCTTGTCTATTCCATAGTTGGTTTTTGGAACGGTACCTGTGCTTATATCAAACTCTGGTTTTATGCATCACCCCACCTCTCCTTCCCCCTTAAGCAGGCATAAGAGTGTTTTCTAAATGTGAGACACTGTTCTCTTTCCTAACTCAGTTCAAGTGTAGCCATGTTTACAGGATCTTCATAAGTGATATCTTATGATAAGTTTCTTTTTCTGTGTGACTTATTTCACTTAGAATCATCGTACCTGAATCCACCCATTTTGCTGCTACTGGTCTTATGACATTGATTTCATGGCTGAGGGATATTCCATCGTACGTAAGTACCACAATTTTTTGAACCATTTTTATATTTCCTGGGATATTTAAGGTGTACCCAAGTTGAGGTCCTCGTAAGCAGTGCAGCCCTAAATTTTGGGGTGGCTGTGTCTTTTTGATTTTCAGTTTTCCCAAGGTATATTCCCTAGACTGGAAGTGCCCTTGGCTCTGTAGCTCTGTTATTTACTTGTTTTAGGGAACACAATGCACTCCTCCAGAGAGGCAGTTGGCAATTTACATCCCGCCCATCAGCATAACAAGGCTCCCTGTTCTCCAGGGCCTGTCTTGCCTTTCTGGTTTTTACACATTTTGTGGATGTCCCTTTTGACCGGTGGGAAGTGATACTTCTTTGTAGTGCAGATTTGCATTGCCCGCTTGCTTGCTTGGCCAAAAAGGGCGTATGCGTTTTCTCCTGAATATATTCAGGAGAAAACGCATACGCCCTTTTGGGCCAAGTGCATCATTGTCGAAGTTGTGCCCCTCTTCCTGTGCTTTAAAGGCGATTCCAACGTACCTCTTGAAATCTGTTTCCTGCTATTCTGCCTCGCTTTCAAGTCCGCCTCGTTGCCTTCCCTCAACAGATTTTTGGACGATAGTTGTCCTTTATTACTCGGCCAGTTTGTGAATTGCTGTGCCCCTGAGCTCCATTTTTCAACTCGTTTTTGGTGAGCTGACCGCAAGTCCAAAATTTTGGTTCCGGATCTATACTGATTCCCGGTGGGTGGCTGAGACTTTGGTTAATTCTTCTTCCTGCCGGGAAATTACAGTGATATGTGCCCGTCCAAATGCCTAACAGCTACTCTCTCATTGGTTCTCCCTCTTCCCTTTCATCCTCTGCCAAATTGGCAACCTGTGCGAACCAGGAGCTTAAAGGGGCTGTCTCTCCAAGTTGGGAGGTTGATAATAAAGCAGATGGAAAGTCAAACCGGAGCACCAGGAGAGGGACTATTCGTTGAGTTTTAGAAACCTTTCGTATTCACAGTGTGTCCGTTCTCTAGGATTCCCGTACATGTTATATCTGTAGTAATATTCCCTTCAACCTGGAGAGTTGGGACCCATGGAATGTGTGCCATGCATTATTGCTTTAAAGGGTCTGCATTTGCTCACCCAATCTCACCAATCCTCTCAGTCCCAAGTGTCCAGCCTTATGCCACATCCAGCTGTCATTGTAGATAGGGTCATTTAGGTTTCATCAGAGACCCTGAAGGAATTGTAAAGAATTTCCCAGTTTTTTTGTTTTATTTTTGAAATTCCTTTTTATAGTGGGTTTGAGCTGATTCTCACTGCCATATTTATCCCAGTCTAGACACACTTGATTCCCTTACGGAGACATATCAATACATAGGTTTTAAGATTCTTACTAGTCAGATATATTCCTCTGCGGGAAATATGGGGTTTTGAGTCCCTTTCACTGAGGAAGGTGTAGGTCTTGTCTATTCCATAGTTGGTTTTTGGAACGGTACCTGTGCTTATATCAAGCTCTGGTTTTATGCATCACCCCACCTCTCCTTCCCCCTTAAGCAGGCATAAGAGTGTTTTCTAAATGTGAGACACTGTTCTCTTTCCTAACTCAGTTCAAGTGTAGCCATGTTTACAGGATCTTCATAAGTGATATCTTATGATAAGTTTCTTTTTCTGTGTGACTTATTTCACTTTAAATCATCGTACCTGCATCCACCCATTTTGCTGCTACTGGGCTTATGACATTGATTTCATGGCTGAGGGATATTCCATCGTACATAAGTACCACAATTTTTTGAACCATTTTTATATTTCCTGGGATATTTAAGGTGTACCCAAGTTGAGGTCCTTGTAAGCAGTGCAGCCCTAAATTTTGGGGTGGCTGTGTCTTTTTGATTTTCAGTTTTCCCAAGGTATATTCCCTAGACTGGAAGTGCCCTTGGCTCTGTAGCTCTGTTGTTTACTTGTTTTAGGGAACACAATGCACTCCTCCAGAGAGGCAGTTGGCAATTTACATCCCGCCCATCAGCATAACAAGGCTCCCTGTTCTCCAGGGCCTGTCTTGCCTTTCTGGTTTTTACACATTTTGTGGATGTCCCTTTTGACCGGTGGGAAGTGATACTTCTTTGTAGTGGAGATTTGCATTGCCCGCTTGCTTGCTTGGCCAAAAAGGGCGTATGCGTTTTCTCCTGAATATATTCAGGAGAAAACGCATACGCCCTTTTTGGCCAAGTGCATCATTGTCGAATTTGTGCCCCTCTTCCTGTGCTTTAAAGGCGATTCCAACGTACCTCTTGAAATCTGTTTCCTGCTATTCTGCCTCGCTTTCAAGTCCGCCTCGTTGCCTTCCCTCAACAGATTTTTGGACGATAGTTGTCCTTTATTACTCGGCCAGTTTGTGAATTGCTGTGCCCCTGAGCTCCATTTTTCAACTCGTTTTTGGTGAGCTGACCGCAAGTCCAAAATTTTGGTTCAGGATCTATACTGATTCCCGGTGGGTGGCTGAGACTTTGGTTAATTCTTCTTCCTGCCGGGAAATTACAGTGATATGTGCCCGTCCAAATGCCTAACAGCTACTCTCTCATTGGTTCTCCCTCTTCCCTTTCATCCTCTGCCAAATTGGAAACCTGTGCGAACCAGGAGGTTAAAGGGGCTGTCTCTCCAAGTTGGGAGGTTGATAATAAAGCAGATGGAAAGTCAAACCGGAGCACCAGGAGAGGGACTATTCGTTGAGTTTTAGAAACCTTTCGTATTCACAGTGTGTCCGTTCTCTAGGATTCCCGTACATGTTATATCTGTAGTAATATTCCCTTCAACCTGGAGAGTTGGGACCCATGGAATGTGTGCCATGCATTATTGCTTTAAAGGGTCTGCATTTGCTCACCCAATCTCACCAATCCTCTCAGTCCCAAGTGTCCAGCCTTATGCCACATCCAGCTGTCATTGTAGATAGGGTCATTTCAGGTTTCATCAGAGACCCTGAAGGAATTGTAAAGAATTTCCCAGTTTTTTTGTTTTATTTTTGAAATTCCTTTTTATAGTGGGTTTGAGCTGATTCTCGCTGCCATATTTATCCCAGTCTAGACACACTTGATTCCCTTACGGAGACATATCAATACATAGGTTTTAAGATTCTTACTAGTCAGATATATTCCTCTGCGGGAAATATGGGGTTTTGAGTCCCTTTCACTGAGGAAGGTGTAGGTCTTGTCTATTCCATAGTTGGTTTTTGGAACGGTACCTGTGCTTATATCAAACTCTGGTTTTATGCATCACCCCACCTCTCCTTCCCCCTTAAGCAGGCATAAGAGTGTTTTCTAAATGTGAGACACTGTTCTCTTTCCTAACTCAGTTCAAGTGTAGCCATGTTTACAGGATCTTCATAAGTGATATCTTATGATAAGTTTCTTTTTCTGTGTGACTTATTTCACTTAGAATCATCGTACCTGAATCCACCCATTTTGCTGCTACTGGTCTTATGACATTGATTTCATGGCTGAGGGATATTCCATCGTACGTAAGTACCACAATTTTTTGAACCAATTTTATATTTCCTGGGATATTTAAGGTGTACCCAAGTTGAGGTCCTTGTAAGCAGTGCAGCCCTAAATTTTGGGGTGGCTGTGTCTTTTTGATTTTCAGTTTTCCCCAGGTATATTCCCTAGACTGGAAGTGCCCTTGGCTCTGTAGCTCTGTTGTTTACTTGTTTTAGGGAACACAATGCACTCCTCCAGAGAGGCAGTTGGCAATTTACATCCCGCCCATCAGCATAACAAGGCTCCCTGTTCTCCAGGGCCTGTCTTGCCTTTCTGGTTTTTACACATTTTGTGGATGTCCCTTTTGACCGGTGGGAAGTGATACTTCTTTGTAGTGCAGATTTGCATTGCCCGCTTGCTTGCTTGGCCAAAAAGGGCGTATGCGTTTTCTCCTGAATATATTCAAGAGAAAACGCATACGCCCTTTTGGGCCAAGTGCATCATTGTCGAAGTTGTGCCCCTCTTCCTGTGCTTTAAAGGCGATTCCAACGTACCTCTTGAAATCTGTTTCCTGCTATTCTGCCTCGCTTTCAAGTCCGCCTCGTTGCCTTCCCTCAACAGATTTTTGGACGATAGTTGTCCTTTATTACTCGGCCAGTTTGTGAATTGCTGTGCCCCTGAGCTCCATTTTTCAACTCGTTTTTGGTGAGCTGACCGCAAGTCCAAAATTTTGGTTCCGGATCTATACTGATTCCCGGTGGGTGGCTGAGACTTTGGTTAATTCTTCTTCCTGCCGGGAAATTACAGTGATATGTGCCCGTCCAAATGCCTAACAGCTACTCTCTCATTGGTTCTCCCTCTTCCCTTTCATCCTCTGCCAAATTGGCAACCTGTGCGAACCAGGAGGTTAAAGGGGCTGTCTCTCCAAGTTGGGAGGTTGATAGTAAAGCAGGTGGAAAGTCAAACCGGAGCACCAGGAGAGGGACTATTCGTTGAGTTTTAGAAACCTTTCGTATTCACAGTGTGTCCGTTCTCTAGGTTTCCCGTACATGTTATAACTGTAGTAATATTCCCTTCAACCTGGAGAGTTGGGACCCATGGAATGGGTGCCATGCATTAATGCTTTAAACGTTCTGCATTTGTTCACCCAATCTCACCAATCCTCTCAGTCCAAGTGTCCCGCCTTATGCCACATCCAGCTGTCATTGTAGATAGGGTCATTTCAGGTTTCATCAGAGACTCTGAATGAATTGTAAAGAATTTCCCAGTTTTTTGTTTTCTTTTTGAAATTCCTTTTTATAGTGGGTTTGAGCTGATTCTCGCTGCCATGTTTATGACAGTCTAGACACACTTGGTTGCCTTACGGAGACATATCAATACATAGGTTTTAAGATTCTTACTAGTCAGATATATTCCTCTGCGGGAAATATGGGGTTTTGAGTCCCTTTCACTGAGGAAGGTGTAGGTCTTGTCTATTCCATAGTTGGTTTTTGGAACGGTACCTGTGCTTATATCAAACTCTGGTTTTATGCATCACCCCACCTCTCCTTCCCCCTTAAGCAGGCATAAGAGTGTTTTCTAAATGTGAGACACTGTTCTCTTTCCTAACTCAGTTCAAGTGTAGCCATGTTTACAGGATCTTCATAAGTGATATCTTATGAAAAGTTTCTTTTTCTGTGTGACTTATTTCACTTAGAATCATCGTACCTGAATCCACCCATTTTGCTGCTACTGGTCTTATGACATTGATTTCATGGCTGAGGGATATTCCATCGTACGTAAGTACCACAATTTTTTGAACCAATTTTATATTTCCTGGGATATTTAAGGTGTACCCAAGTTGAGGTCCTTGTAAGCAGTGCAGCCCTAAATTTTGGGGTGGCTGTGTCTTTTTGATTTTCAGTTTTCCCCAGGTATATTCCCTAGACTGGAAGTGCCCTTGGCTCTGTAGCTCTGTTGTTTACTTGTTTTAGGGAACACAATGCACTCCTCCAGAGAGGCAGTTGGCAATTTACATCCCGCCCATCAGCATAACAAGGCTCCCTGTTCTCCAGGGCCTGTCTTGCCTTTCTGGTTTTTACACATTTTGTGGATGTCCCTTTTGACCGGTGGGAAGTGATACTTCTTTGTAGTGCAGATTTGCATTGCCCGCTTGCTTGCTTGGCCAAAAAGGGCGTATGCGTTTTCTCCTGAATATATTCAAGAGAAAACGCATACGCCCTTTTGGGCCAAGTGCATCATTGTCGAAGTTGTGCCCCTCTTCCTGTGCTTTAAAGGCGATTCCAACGTACCTCTTGAAATCTGTTTCCTGCTATTCTGCCTCGCTTTCAAGTCCGCCTCGTTGCCTTCCCTCAACAGATTTTTGGACGATAGTTGTCCTTTATTACTCGGCCAGTTTGTGAATTGCTGTGCCCCTGAGCTCCATTTTTCAACTCGTTTTTGGTGAGCTGACCGCAAGTCCAAAATTTTGGTTCAGGATCTATACTGATTCCCGGTGGGTGGCTGAGACTTTGGTTAATTCTTCTTCCTGCCGGGAAATTACAGTGATATGTGCCCGTCCAAATGCCTAACAGCTACTCTCTCATTGGTTCTCCCTCTTCCCTTTCATCCTCTGCCAAATTGGCAACCTGTGCGAACCAGGAGGTTAAAGGGGCTGTCTCTCCAAGTTGGGTGGTTGATAATAAAGCAGATGGAAAGTCAAACCGGAGCACCAGGAGAGGGACTATTCGTTGAGTTTTAGAAACCTTTCGTATTCACAGTGTGTCCGTTCTCTAGGATTCCCGTACATGTTATATCTGTAGTAATATTCCCTTCAACCTGGAGAGTTGGGACCCATGGAATGTGTGCCATGCATTATTGCTTTAAAGGGTCTGCATTTGCTCACCCAATCTCACCAATCCTCTCAGTCCCAAGTGTCCAGCCTTATGCCACATCCAGCTGTCATTGTAGATAGGGTCATTTCAGGTTTCATCAGAGACCCTGAAGGAATTGTAAAGAATTTCCCAGTTTTTTTGTTTTATTTTTGAAATTCCTTTTTATAGTGGGTTTGAGCTGATTATCGCTGCCATATTTATCCCAGTCTAGACACACTTGATTCCCTTACGGAGACATATCAATACATAGGTTTTAAGATTCTTACTAGTCAGATATATTCCTCTGCGGGAAATATGCGGTTTTGAGTCCCTTTCACTGAGGAAGGTGTAGGTCTTGTCTATTCCATAGTTGGTTTTTGGAACGGTACCTGTGCTTATATCAAACTCTGGTTTTATGCATCACCCCACCTCTCCTTCCCCCTTAAGCAGGCATAAGAGTGTTTTCTAAATGTGAGACACTGTTCTCTTTCCTAACTCAGTTCAAGTGTAGCCATGTTTACAGGATCTTCATAAGTGATATCTTATGATAAGTTTCTTTTTCTGTGTGACTTATTTCACTTAGAATCATCGTACCTGAATCCACCCATTTTGCTGCTACTGGTCTTATGACATTGATTTCATGGCTGAGGGATATTCCATCGTACGTAAGTACCACAATTTTTTGAACCATTTTTATATTTCCTGGGATATTTAAGGTGTACCCAAGTTGAGGTCCTCGTAAGCAGTGCAGCCCTAAATTTTGGGGTGGCTGTGTCTTTTTGATTTTCAGTTTTCCCAAGGTATATTCCCTAGACTGGAAGTGCCCTTGGCTCTGTAGCTCTGTTGTTTACTTGTTTTAGGGAACACAATGCACTCCTCCAGAGAGGCAGTTGGCAATTTACATCCCGCCCATCAGCATAACAAGGCTCCCTGTTCTCCAGGGCCTGTCTTGCCTTTCTGGTTTTTACACATTTTGTGGATGTCCCTTTTGACCGGTGGGAAGTGATACTTCTTTGTAGTGCAGATTTGCATTGCCCGCTTGCTTGCTTGGCCAAAAAGGGCGTATGCGTTTTCTCCTGAATATATTCAGGAGAAAACGCATACGCCCTTTTGGGCCAAGTGCATCATTGTCGAAGTTGTGCCCCTCTTCCTGTGCTTTAAAGGCGATTACAACGTACCTCTTGAAATCTGTTTCCTGCTATTCTGCCTCGCTTTCAAGTCCGCCTCGTTGCCTTCCCTCAACAGATTTTTGGACGATAGTTGTCCTTTATTACTCGGCCAGTTTGTGAATTGCTGTGCCCCTGAGCTCCATTTTTCAACTCGTTTTTGGTGAGCTGACCGCAAGTCCAAAATTTTGGTTCCGGATCTATACTGATTCCCGGTGGGTGGCTGAGACTTTGGTTAATTCTTCTTCCTGCCGGGAAATTACAGTGATATGTGCCCGTCCAAATGCCTAACAGCTACTCTCTCATTGGTTCTCCCTCTTCCCTTTCATCCTCTGCCAAATTGGCAACCTGTGCGAACCAGGAGCTTAAAGGGGCTGTCTCTCCAAGTTGGGAGGTTGATAATAAAGCAGATGGAAAGTCAAACCGGAGCACCAGGAGAGGGACTATTCGTTGAGTTTTAGAAACCTTTCGTATTCACAGTGTGTCCGTTCTCTAGGATTCCCATACATGTTATATCTGTAGTAATATTCCCTTCAACCTGGAGAGTTGGGACCCATGGAATGTGTGCCATGCATTATTGCTTTAAAGGGTCTGCATTTGCTCACCCAATCTCACCAATCCTCTCAGTCCCAAGTGTCCAGCCTTATGCCACATCCAGCTGTCATTGTAGATAGGGTCATTTCAGGTTTCATCAGAGACCCTGAAGGAATTGTAAAGAATTTCCCAGTTTTTTTGTTTTATTTTTGAAATTCCTTTTTATAGTGGGTTTGAGCTGATTCTCGCTGCCATATTTATCCCAGTCTAGACACACTTGATTCCCTTACGGAGACATATCAATACATAGGTTTTAAGATTCTTACTAGTCAGATATATTCCTCTGCGGGAAATATGGGGTTTTGAGTCCCTTTCACTGAGGAAGGTGTAGGTCTTGTCTATTCCATAGTTGGTTTTTGGAACGGTACCTGTGCTTATATCAAACTCTGGTTTTATGCATCACCCCACCTCTCCTTCCCCCTTAAGCAGGCATAAGAGTGTTTTCTAAATGTGAGACACTGTTCTCTTTCCTAACTCAGTTCAAGTGTAGCCATGTTTACAGGATCTTCATAAGTGATATCTTATGATAAGTTTCTTTTTCTGTGTGACTTATTTCACTTAGAATCATCGTACCTGAATCCACCCATTTTGCTGCTACTGGTCTTATGACATTGATTTCATGGCTGAGGGATATTCCATCGTACGTAAGTACCACAATTTTTTGAACCAATTTTATATTTCCTGGGATATTTAAGGTGTACCCAAGTTGAGGTCCTTGTAAGCAGTGCAGCCCTAAATTTTGGGGTGGCTGTGTCTTTTTGATTTTCAGTTTTCCCAAGGTATATTCCCTAGACTGGAAGTGCCCTTGGCTCTGTAGCTCTGTTGTTTACTTGTTTTAGGGAACACAATGCACTCCTCCAGAGAGGCAGTTGGCAATTTACATCCCGCCCATCAGCATAACAAGGCTCCCTGTTCTCCAGGGCCTGTCTTGCCTTTCTGGTTTTTACACATTTTGTGGATGTCCCTTTTGACCGGTGGGAAGTGATACTTCTTTGTAGTGCAGATTTGCATTGCCCGCTTGCTTGCTTGGCCAAAAAGGGCGTATGCGTTTTCTCCTGAATATATTCAGGAGAAAACGCATACGCCCTTTTTGGCCAAGTGCATCATTGTCGAAGTTGTGCCCCTCTTCCTGTGCTTTAAAGGCGATTCCAACGTACCTCTTGAAATCTGTTTCCTGCTATTCTGCCTCGCTTTCAAGTCCGCCTCGTTGCCTTCCCTCAACAGATTTTTGGACGATAGTTGTCCTTTATTACTCGGCCAGTTTGTGAATTGCTGTGCCCCTGAGCTCCATTTTTCAACTCGTTTTTGGTGAGCTGACCGCAAGTCCAAAATTTTGGTTCAGGATCTATACTGATTCCCGGTGGGTTGCTGAGACTTTGGTTAATTCTTCTTCCTGCCGGGAAATTACAGTGATATGTGCCCGTCCAAATGCCTAACAGCTACTCTCTCATTGGTTCTCCCTCTTCCCTTTCATCCTCTGCCAAATTGGCAACCTGTGCGAACCAGGAGGTTAAAGGGGCTGTCTCTCCAAGTTGGGAGGTTGATAATAAAGCAGATGGAAAGTCAAACCGGAGCACCAGGAGAGGGACTATTCGTTGAGTTTTAGAAACCTTTCGTATTCACAGTGTGTCCGTTCTCTAGGATTCCCGTACATGTTATATCTGTAGTAATATTCCCTTCAACCTGGAGAGTTGGGACCCATGGAATGTGTGCCATGCATTATTGCTTTAAAGGGTCTGCATTTGCTCACCCAATCTCACCAATCCTCTCAGTCCCAAGTGTCCAGCCTTATGCCACATCCAGCTGTCATTGTAGATAGGGTCATTTCAGGTTTCATCAGAGACCCTGAAGGAATTGTAAAGAATTTCCCAGTTTTTTTGTTTTATTTTTGAAATTCCTTTTTATAGTGGGTTTGAGCTGATTATCGCTGCCATATTTATCCCAGTCTAGACACACTTGATTCCCTTACGGAGACATATCAATACATAGGTTTTAAGATTCTTACTAGTCAGATATATTCCTCTGCGGGAAATATGCGGTTTTGAGTCCCTTTCACTGAGGAAGGTGTAGGTCTTGTCTATTCCATAGTTGGTTTTTGGAACGGTACCTGTGCTTATATCAAACTCTGGTTTTATGCATCACCCCACCTCTCCTTCCCCCTTAAGCAGGCATAAGAGTGTTTTCTAAATGTGAGACACTGTTCTCTTTCCTAACTCAGTTCAAGTGTAGCCATGTTTACAGGATCTTCATAAGTGATATCTTATGATAAGTTTCTTTTTCTGTGTGACTTATTTCACTTAGAATCATCGTACCTGAATCCACCCATTTTGCTGCTACTGGTCTTATGACATTGATTTCATGGCTGAGGGATATTCCATCGTACGTAAGTACCACAATTTTTTGAACCATTTTTATATTTCCTGGGATATTTAAGGTGTACCCAAGTTGAGGTCCTCGTAAGCAGTGCAGCCCTAAATTTTGGGGTGGCTGTGTCTTTTTGATTTTCAGTTTTCCCAAGGTATATTCCCTAGACTGGAAGTGCCCTTGGCTCTGTAGCTCTGTTGTTTACTTGTTTTAGGGAACACAATGCACTCCTCCAGAGAGGCAGTTGGCAATTTACATCCCGCCCATCAGCATAACAAGGCTCCCTGTTCTCCAGGGCCTGTCTTGCCTTTCTGGTTTTTACACATTTTGTGGATGTCCCTTTTGACCGGTGGGAAGTGATACTTCTTTGTAGTGCAGATTTGCATTGCCCGCTTGCTTGCTTGGCCAAAAAGGGCGTATGCGTTTTCTCCTGAATATATTCAGGAGAAAACGCATACGCCCTTTTGGGCCAAGTGCATCATTGTCGAAGTTGTGCCCCTCTTCCTGTGCTTTAAAGGCGATTCCAACGTACCTCTTGAAATCTGTTTCCTGCTATTCTGCCTCGCTTTCAAGTCCGCCTCGTTGCCTTCCCTCAACAGATTTTTGGACGATAGTTGTCCTTTATTACTCGGCCAGTTTGTGAATTGCTGTGCCCCTGAGCTCCATTTTTCAACTCGTTTTTGGTGAGCTGACCGCAAGTCCAAAATTTTGGTTCCGGATCTATACTGATTCCCGGTGGGTGGCTGAGACTTTGGTTAATTCTTCTTCCTGCCGGGAAATTACAGTGATATGTGCCCGTCCAAATGTCTAACAGCTACTCTCTCATTGGTTCTCCCTCTTCCCTTTCATCCTCTGCCAAATTGGCAACCTGTGCGAACCAGGAGCTTAAAGGGGCTGTCTCTCCAAGTTGGGAGGTTGATAATAAAGCAGATGGAAAGTCAAACCGGAGCACCAGGAGAGGGACTATTCGTTGAGTTTTAGAAACCTTTCGTATTCACAGTGTGTCCGTTCTCTAGGATTCCCGTACATGTTATATCTGTAGTAATATTCCCTTCAACCTGGAGAGTTGGGACCCATGGAATGTGTGCCATGCATTATTGCTTTAAAGGGTCTGCATTTGCTCACCCAATCTCACCAATCCTCTCAGTCCCAAGTGTCCAGCTTTATGCCACATCCAGCTGTCATTATAGATAGGGTCATTTCAGGTTTCATCAGAGACCCTGAAGGAATTGTAAAGAATTTCCCAGTTTTTTTGTTTTATTTTTGAAATTCCTTTTTATAGTGGGTTTGAGCTGATTCTCGCTGCCATATTTATCCCAGTCTAGACACACTTGATTCCCTTACGGAGACATATCAATACATAGGTTTTAAGATTCTTACTAGTCAGATATATTCCTCTGCGGGAAATATGGGGTTTTGAGTCCCTTTCACTGAGGAAGGTGTAGGTCTTGTCTATTCCATAGTTGGTTTTTGGAACGGTACCTGTGCTTATATCAAGCTCTGGTTTTATGCATCACCCCACCTCTCCTTCCCCCTTAAGCAGGCATAAGAGTGTTTTCTAAATGTGAGACACTGTTCTCTTTCCTAACTCAGTTCAAGTGTAGCCATGTTTACAGGATCTTCATAAGTGATATCTTATGATAAGTTTCTTTTTCTGTGTGACTTATTTCACTTAGAATCATCGTACCTGCATCCACCCATTTTGCTGCTACTGGGCTTATGACATTGATTTCATGGCTGAGGGATATTCCATCGTACATAAGTACCACAATTTTTTGAACCATTTTTATATTTCCTGGGATATTTAAGGTGTACCCAAGTTGAGGTCCTTGTAAGCAGTGCAGCCCTAAATTTTGGGGTGGCTGTGTCTTTTTGATTTTCAGTTTCCCCAAGGTATATTCCCTAGACTGGAAGTGCCCTTGGCTCTGTAGCTCTGTTGTTTACTTGTTTTAGGGAACACAATGCACTCCTCCAGAGAGGCAGTTGGCAATTTACATCCCGCCCATCAGCATAACAAGGCTCCCTGTTCTCCAGGGCCTGTCTTGCCTTTCTGGTTTTTACACATTTTGTGGATGTCCCTTTTGACCGGTGGGAAGTGATACTTCTTTGTAGTGGAGATTTGCATTGCCCGCTTGCTTGCTTGGCCAAAAAGGGCATATGCGTTTTCTCCTGAATATATTCAGGAGAAAACGCATACGCCCTTTTTGGCCAAGTGCATCATTGTCGAATTTGTGCCCCTCTTCCTGTGCTTTAAAGGCGATTCCAACGTACCTCTTGAAATCTGTTTCCTGCTATTCTGCCTCGCTTTCAAGTCCGCCTCGTTGCCTTCCCTCAACAGATTTTTGGACGATAGTTGTCCTTTATTACTCGGCCAGTTTGTGAATTGCTGTGCCCCTGAGCTCCATTTTTCAACTCGTTTCTGGTGAGCTGACCGCAAGTCCAAAATTTTGGTTCAGGATCTATACTGATTCCCGGTGGGTGGCTGAGACTTTGGTTAATTCTTCTTCCTGCCGGGAAATTACAGTGATATGTGCCCGTCCAAATGCCTAACAGCTACTCTCTCATTGGTTCTCCCTCTTCCCTTTCATCCTCTGCCAAATTGGCAACCTGTGCGAACCAGGAGGTTAAAGGGGCTGTCTCTCCAAGTTGGGAGGTTGATAATAAAGCAGATGGAAAGTCAAACCGGAGCACCAGGAGAGGGACTATTCGTTGAGTTTTAGAAACCTTTCGTATTCACAGTGTGTCCGTTCTCTAGGATTCCCGTACATGTTATATCTGTAGTAATATTCCCTTCAACCTGGAGAGTTGGGACCCATGGAATGTGTGCCATGCATTATTGCTTTAAAGGGTCTGCATTTGCTCACCCAATCTCACCAATCCTCTCAGTCCCAAGTGTCCAGCCTTATGCCACATCCAGCTGTCATTGTAGATAGGGTCATTTCAGGTTTCATCAGAGACCCTGAAGGAATTGTAAAGAATTTCCCAGTTTTTTTGTTTTATTTTTGAAATTCCTTTTTATAGTGGGTTTGAGCTGATTCTCGCTGCCATATTTATCCCAGTCTAGACACACTTGATTCCCTTACGGAGACATATCAATACATAGGTTTTAAGATTCTTACTAGTCAGATATACTCCTCTGCGGGAAATATGGGGTTTTGAGTCCCTTTCACTGAGGAAGGTGTAGGTCTTGTCTATTCCATAGTTGGTTTTTGGAACGGTACCTGTGCTTATATCAAACTCTGGTTTTATGCATCACCCCACCTCTCCTTCCCCCTTAAGCAGGCATAAGAGTGTTTTCTAAATGTGAGACACTGTTCTCTTTCCTAACTCAGTTCAAGTGTAGCCATGTTTACAGGATCTTCATAAGTGATATCTTATGATAAGTTTCTTTTTCTGTGTGACTTATTTCACTTAGAATCATCGTACCTGAATCCACCCATTTTGCTGCTACTGGTCTTATGACATTGATTTCATGGCTGAGGGATATTCCATCGTACGTAAGTACCACAATTTTTTGAACCATTTTTATATTTCCTGGGATATTTAAGGTGTACCCAAGTTGAGGTCCTTGTAAGCAGTGCAGCCCTAAATTTTGGGGTGGCTGTGTCTTTTTGATTTTCAGTTTTCCCAAGGTATATTCCCTAGACTGGAAGTGCCCTTGGCTCTGTAGCTCTGTTGTTTACTTGTTTTAGGGTACACAATGCACTCCTCCAGAGAGGCAGTTGGCAATTTACATCCCGCCCATCAGCATAACAAGGCTCCCTGTTCTCCAGGGCCTGTCTTGCCTTTCTGGTTTTTACACATTTTGTGGATGTCCCTTTTGACCGGTGGGAAGTGATACTTCTTTGTAGTGCAGATTTGCATTGCCCGCTTGCTTGCTTGGCCAAAAAGGGCGTATGCGTTTTCTCCTGAATATATTCAGGAGAAAACGCATACGCCCTTTTTGGCCAAGTGCATCATTGTCGAAGTTGTGCCCCTCTTCCTGTGCTTTAAAGGCGATTCCAACGTACCTCTGGAAATCTGTTTCCTGCTATTCTGCCTCGCTTTCAAGTCCGCCTCGTTGCCTTCCCTCAACAGATTTTTGGACGATAGTTGTCCTTTATTACTCGGCCAGTTTGTGAATTGCTGTGCCCCTGAGCTCCATTTTTCAACTCGTTTTTGGTGAGCTGACCGCAAGTCCAAAATTTTGGTTCAGGATCTATACTGATTCCCGGTGGGTGGCTGAGACTTTGTTTAATTCTTCTTCCTGCCGGGAAATTACAGTGATATGTGCCCGTCCAAATGCCTAACAGCTACTCTCTCATTGGTTCTCCCTCTTCCCTTTCATCCTCTGCCAAATTGGCAACCTGTGCGAACCAGGAGCTTAAAGGGGCTGTCTCTCCAAGTTGGGAGGTTGATAATAAAGCAGATGGAAAGTCAAACCGGAGCACCAGGAGAGGGACTATTCGTTGAGTTTTAGAAACCTTTCGTATTCACAGTGTGTCCGTTCTCTAGGATTCCCGTACATGTTATATCTGTAGTAATATTCCCTTCAACCTGGAGAGTTGGGACCCATGGAATGGGTGCCATGAGTTATTGCTTTAAAGGGTCTGCATTTGCTCACCCAATCTCACCAATCGTCTCAGTCCCAAGTGTCCCTCCTTATGCCACCTCCAGCTGTCGTTGTAGAACGGTTCATTCCAGGTTTCATCAGAGACCCTGAAGGAATTGTAAAGAATTTCCCAGTTTTTTTGTTTTGTTTTGAAATTCCTTTTTATAGTGGGTTTGAGGTGATTCTCACTGCCATGTTTATGCCAGTCTAGACACACTTGATTCCCTTACGGAGACATATCAATACATAGGTTCTAAGATTCTTACTAGTCAGATATATTCCTCTGTGGGAAATATGGGGTTTTGAGTCCCTTTCACTGAGGAAGGTGTAGGTCTTGTCTATTCCATAGTTGGTTTTTGGAACAGTACCTGTGCTTATATCAAACTCTGGTTTTATGCATCACCCCACCTCTCCTTCCCCCTTAAGCAGGCATAAGAGTGTTTTCTAAATGTGAGACACTGTTCTCTTTCCTAACTCAGTTCAAGTGTAGCCATGTTTACAGGTTCTTCATAAGTGATATCTTATGATAAGTTTCTTTTTCTGTGTGACTTATTTCACTTAGAACCATCGTACCTGAATCCACCCATTTTGCTGCTACTGGTCTTATGACATTGATTTCATGGCTGAGGGATATTCCATCGTACGTAAGTACCACAATTTTTTGAACCATTTTTATATTTCCTGGGATATTTAAGGTGTACCCAAGTTGAGGTCCTTGTAAGCAGTGCAGCCCTAAATTTTGGGGTGGCTGTGTCTTTTTGATTTTCAGTTTTCCCCAGGTATATTCCCTAGACTGGAAGTGCCCTTGGCTCTGTAGCTCTGTTGTTTACTTGTTTTAGGGAACACAATGCACTCCTCCAGAGAGGCAGTTGGCAATTTACATCCCGCCCATCAGCATAACAAGGCTCCCTGTTCTCCAGGGCCTGTCTTGCCTTTCTGGTTTTTACACATTTTGTGGATGTCCCTTTTGACCGGTGGGAAGTGATACTTCTTTGTAGTGCAGATTTGCATTGCCCGCTTGCTTGCTTGGCCAAAAAGGGCGTATGCGTTTTCTCCTGAATATATTCAAGAGAAAACGCATACGCCCTTTTGGGCCAAGTGCATCATTGTCGAAGTTGTGCCCCTCTTCCTGTGCTTTAAAGGCGATTCCAACGTACCTCTTGAAATCTGTTTCCTGCTATTCTGCCTCGCTTTCAAGTCCGCCTCGTTGCCTTCCCTCAACAGATTTTTGGACGATAGTTGTCCTTTATTACTCGGCCAGTTTGTGAATTGCTGTGCCCCTGAGCTCCATTTTTCAACTCGTTTTTGGTGAGCTGACCGCAAGTCCAAAATTTTGGTTCCGGATCTATACTGATTCCCGGTGGGTGGCTGAGACTTTGGTTAATTCTTCTTCCTGCCGGGAAATTACAGTGATATGTGCCCGTCCAAATGCCTAACAGCTACTCTCTCATTGGTTCTCCCTCTTCCCTTTCATCCTCTGCCAAATTGGCAACCTGTGCGAACCAGGAGGTTAAAGGGGCTGTCTCTCCAAGTTGGGAGGTTGATAGTAAAGCAGGTGGAAAGTCAAACCGGAGCACCAGGAGAGGGACTATTCGTTGAGTTTTAGAAACCTTTCGTATTCACAGTGTGTCCGTTCTCTAGGTTTCCCGTACATGTTATAACTGTAGTAATATTCCCTTCAACCTGGAGAGTTGGGACCCATGGAATGGGTGCCATGCATTAATGCTTTAAAGGTTCTGCATTTGTTCACCCAATCTCACCAATCCTCTCAGTCCAAGTGTCCCGCCTTATGCCACATCCAGCTGTCATTGTAGATAGGGTCATTTCAGGTTTCATCAGAGACTCTGAATGAATTGTAAAGAATTTCCCAGTTTTTTGTTTTCTTTTTGAAATTCCTTTTTATAGTGGGTTTGAGCTGATTCTCGCTGCCATGTTTATGCCAGTCTAGACACACTTGGTTGCCTTACGGAGACATATCAATACATAGGTTTTAAGATTCTTACTAGTCAGATATATTCCTCTGCGGGAAATATGGGGTTTTGAGTCCCTTTCACTGAGGAAGGTGTAGGTCTTGTCTATTCCATAGTTGGTTTTTGGAACGGTACCTGTGCTTATATCAAACTCTGGTTTTATGCATCACCCCACCTCTCCTTCCCCCTTAAGCAGGCATAAGAGTGTTTTCTAAATGTGAGACACTGTTCTCTTTCCTAACTCAGTTCAAGTGTAGCCATGTTTACAGGATCTTCATAAGTGATATCTTATGATAAGTTTCTTTTTCTGTGTGACTTATTTCACTTAGAATCATCGTACCTGAATCCACCCATTTTGCTGCTACTGGTCTTATGACATTGATTTCATGGCTGAGGGATATTCCATCGTACGTAAGTACCACAATTTTTTGAACCAATTTTATATTTCCTGGGATATTTAAGGTGTACCCAAGTTGAGGTCCTTGTAAGCAGTGCAGCCCTAAATTTTGGGGTGGCTGTGTCTTTTTGATTTTCAGTTTTCCCCAGGTATATTCCCTAGACTGGAAGTGCCCTTGGCTCTGTAGCTCTGTTGTTTACTTGTTTTAGGGAACACAATGCACTCCTCCAGAGAGGCAGTTGGCAATTTACATCCCGCCCATCAGCATAACAAGGCTCCCTGTTCTCCAGGGCCTGTCTTGCCTTTCTGGTTTTTACACATTTTGTGGATGTCCCTTTTGACCGGTGGGAAGTGATACTTCTTTGTAGTGCAGATTTGCATTGCCCGCTTGCTTGCTTGGCCAAAAAGGGCGTATGCGTTTTCTCCTGAATATATTCAAGAGAAAACGCATACGCCCTTTTGGGCCAAGTGCATCATTGTCGAAGTTGTGCCCCTCTTCCTGTGCTTTAAAGGCGATTCCAACGTACCTCTTGAAATCTGTTTCCTGCTATTCTGCCTCGCTTTCAAGTCCGCCTCGTTGCCTTCCCTCAACAGATTTTTGGACGATAGTTGTCCTTTATTACTCGGCCAGTTTGTGAATTGCTGTGCCCCTGAGCTCCATTTTTCAACTCGTTTTTGGTGAGCTGACCGCAAGTCCAAAATTTTGGTTCCGGATCTATACTGATTCCCGGTGGGTGGCTGAGACTTTGGTTAATTCTTCTTCCTGCCGGGAAATTACAGTGATATGTGCCCGTCCAAATGCCTAACAGCTACTCTCTCATTGGTTCTCCCTCTTCCCTTTCATCCTCTGCCAAATTGGCAACCTGTGCGAACCAGGAGGTTAAAGGGGCTGTCTCTCCAAGTTGGGAGGTTGATAGTAAAGCAGGTGGAAAGTCAAACCGGAGCACCAGGAGAGGGACTATTCGTTGAGTTTTAGAAACCTTTCGTATTCACAGTGTGTCCGTTCTCTAGGATTCCCGTACATGTTATAACTGTAGTAATATTCCCTTCAACCTGGAGAGTTGGGACCCATGGAATGGGTGCCATGCATTAATGCTTTAAAGGTTCTGCATTTGTTCACCCAATCTCACCAATCCTCTCAGTCCAAGTGTCCCGCCTTATGCCACATCCAGCTGTCATTGTAGATAGGGTCATTTCAGGTTTCATCAGAGACTCTGAATGAATTGTAAAGAATTTCCCAGTTTTTTGTTTTCTTTTTGAAATTCCTTTTTATAGTGGGTTTGAGCTGATTCTCGCTGCCATGTTTATGCCAGTCTAGACACACTTGGTTGCCTTACGGAGACATATCAATACATAGGTTTTAAGATTCTTACTAGTCAGATATATTCCTCTGCGGGAAATATGGGGTTTTGAGTCCCTTTCACTGAGGAAGGTGTAGGTCTTGTCTATTCCATAGTTGGTTTTTGGAACGGTACCTGTGCTTATATCAAACTCTGGTTTTATGCATCACCCCACCTCTCCTTCCCCCTTAAGCAGGCATAAGAGTGTTTTCTAAATGTGAGACACTGTTCTCTTTCCTAACTCAGTTCAAGTGTAGCCATGTTTACAGGATCTTCATAAGTGATATCTTATGATAAGTTTCTTTTTCTGTGTGACTTATTTCACTTAGAATCATCGTACCTGAATCCACCCATTTTGCTGCTACTGGTCTTATGACATTGATTTCATGGCTGAGGGATATTCCATCGTACGTAAGTACCACAATTTTTTGAACCATTTTTATATTTCCTGGGATATTTAAGGTGTACCCAAGTTGAGGTCCTCGTAAGCAGTGCAGCCCTAAATTTTGGGGTGGCTGTGTCTTTTTGATTTTCAGTTTTCCCAAGGTATATTCCCTAGACTGGAAGTGCCCTTGGCTCTGTAGCTCTGTTGTTTACTTGTTTTAGGGAACACAATGCACTCCTCCAGAGAGGCAGTTGGCAATTTACATCCCGCCCATCAGCATAACAAGGCTCCCTGTTCTCCAGGGCCTGTCTTGCCTTTCTGGTTTTTACACATTTTGTGGATGTCCCTTTTGACCGGTGGGAAGTGATACTTCTTTGTAGTGCAGATTTGCATTGCCCGCTTGCTTGCTTGGCCAAAAAGGGCGTATGCGTTTTCTCCTGAATATATTCAGGAGAAAACGCATACGCCCTTTTGGGCCAAGTGCATCATTGTCGAAGTTGTGCCCCTCTTCCTGTGCTTTAAAGGCGATTCCAACGTACCTCTTGAAATCTGTTTCCTGCTATTCTGCCTCGCTTTCAAGTCCGCCTCGTTGCCTTCCCTCAACAGATTTTTGGACGATAGTTGTCCTTTATTACTCGGCCAGTTTGTGAATTGCTGTGCCCCTGAGCTCCATTTTTCAACTCGTTTTTGGTGAGCTGACCGCAAGTCCAAAATTTTGGTTCCGGATCTATACTGATTCCCGGTGGGTGGCTGAGACTTTGGTTAATTCTTCTTCCTGCCGGGAAATTACAGTGATATGTGCCCGTCCAAATGCCTAACAGCTACTCTCTCATTGGTTCTCCCTCTTCCCTTTCATCCTCTGCCAAATTGGCAACCTGTGCGAACCAGGAGCTTAAAGGGGCTGTCTCTCCAAGTTGGGAGGTTGATAATAAAGCAGATGGAAAGTCAAACCGGAGCACCAGGAGAGGGACTATTCGTTGAGTTTTAGAAACCTTTCGTATTCACAGTGTGTCCGTTCTCTAGGATTCCCGTACATGTTATATCTGTAGTAATATTCCCTTCAACCTGGAGAGTTGGGACCCATGGAATGTGTGCCATGCATTATTGCTTTAAAGGGTCTGCATTTGCTCACCCAATCTCACCAATCCTCTCAGTCCCAAGTGTCCAGCCTTATGCCACATCCAGCTGTCATTGTAGATAGGGTCATTTCAGGTTTCATCAGAGACCCTGAAGGAATTGTAAAGAATTTCCCAGTTTTTTTGTTTTATTTTTGAAATTCCTTTTTATAGTGGGTTTGAGCTGATTCTCGCTGCCATATTTATCCCAGTCTAGACACACTTGATTCCCTTACGGAGACATATCAATACATAGGTTTTAAGATTCTTACTAGTCAGATATATTCCTCTGCGGGAAATATGGGGTTTTGAGTCCCTTTCACTGAGGAAGGTGTAGGTCTTGTCTATTCCATAGTTGGTTTTTGGAACGGTACCTGTGCTTATATCAAACTCTGGTTTTATGCATCACCCCACCTCTCCTTCCCCCTTAAGCAGGCATAAGAGTGTTTTCTAAATGTGAGACACTGTTCTCTTTCCTAACTCAGTTCAAGTGTAGCCATGTTTACAGGATCTTCATAAGTGATATCTTATGATAAGTTTCTTTTTCTGTGTGACTTATTTCACTTAGAATCATCGTACCTGAATCCACCCATTTTGCTGCTACTGGTCTTATGACATTGATTTCATGGCTGAGAGATATTCCATCGTACGTAAGTACCACAATTTTTTGAACCAATTTTATATTTCCTGGGATATTTAAGGTGTACCCAAGTTGAGGTCCTTGTAAGCAGTGCAGCCCTAAATTTTGGGGTGGCTGTGTCTTTTTGATTTTCAGTTTTCCCAAGGTATATTCCCTAGACTGGAAGTGCCCTTGGCTCTGTAGCTCTGTTGTTTACTTGTTTTAGGGAACACAATGCACTCCTCCAGAGAGGCAGTTGGCAATTTACATCCCGCCCATCAGCATAACAAGGCTCCCTGTTCTCCAGGGCCTGTCTTGCCTTTCTGGTTTTTACACATTTTGTGGATGTCCCTTTTGACCGGTGGGAAGTGATACTTCTTTGTAGTGCAGATTTGCATTGCCCGCTTGCTTGCTTGGCCAAAAAGGGCGTATGCGTTTTCTCCTGAATATATTCAGGAGAAAACGCATACGCCCTTTTGGGCCAAGTGCATCATTGTCGAAGTTGTGCCCCTCTTCCTGTGCTTTAAAGGCGATTCCAACGTACCTCTTGAAATCTGTTTCCTGCTATTCTGCCTCGCTTTCAAGTCCGCCTCGTTGCCTTCCCTCAACAGATTTTTGGACGATAGTTGTCCTTTATTACTCGGCCAGTTTGTGAATTGCTGTGCCCCTGAGCTCCATTTTTCAACTCGTTTTTGGTGAGCTGACCGCAAGTCCAAAATTTTGGTTCCGGATCTATACTGATTCCCGGTGGGTGGCTGAGACTTTGGTTAATTCTTCTTCCTGCCGGGAAATTACAGTGATATGTGCCCGTCCAAATGCCTAACAGCTACTCTCTCATTGGTTCTCCCTCTGCCCTTTCATCCTCTGCCAAATTGGCAACCTGTGCGAACCAGGAGGTTAAAGGGGCTGTCTCTCCAAGTTGGGAGGTTGATAATAAAGCAGATGGAAAGTCAAACCGGAGCACCAGGAGAGGGACTATTCGTTGAGTTTTAGAAACCGTTCGTATTCACAGTGTGTCCGTTCTCTAGGATTCCCGTACATGTTATATCTGTAGTAATATTCCCTTCAACCTGGAGAGTTGGGACCCATGGAATGTGTGCCATGCATTATTGCTTTAAAGGGTCTGCATTTGCTCACCCAATCTCACCAATCCTCTCAGTCCCAAGTGTCCAGCCTTATGCCACATCCAGCTGTCATTGTAGATAGGGTCATTTCAGGTTTCATCAGAGACCCTGAAGGAATTGTAAAGAATTTCCCAGTTTTTTTGTTTTATTTTTGAAATTCCTTTTTATAGTGGGTTTGAGCTGATTCTCGCTGCCATATTTATCCCAGTCTAGACACACTTGATTCCCTTACGGAGACATATCAATACATAGGTTTTAAGATTCTTACTAGTCAGATATATTCCTCTGCGGGAAATATGGGGTTTTGAGTCCCTTTCACTGAGGAAGGTGTAGGTCTTGTCTATTCCATAGTTGGTTTTTGGAACGGTACCTGTGCTTATATCAAACTCTGGTTTTATGCATCACCCCACCTCTCCTTCCCCCTTAAGCAGGCATAAGAGTGTTTTCTAAATGTGAGACACTGTTCTCTTTCCTAACTCAGTTCAAGTGTAGCCATGTTTACAGGATCTTCATAAGTGATAACTTATGATAAGTTTCTTTTTCTGTGTGACTTATTTCACTTAGAATCATCGTACCTGAATCCACCCATTTTGCTGCTACTGGTCTTATGACATTGATTTCATGGCTGAGGGATATTCCATCATACGTAAGTACCACAATTTTTTGAACCAATTTTATATTTCCTGGGATATTTAAGGTGTACCCAAGTTGAGGTCCTTGTAAGCAGTGCAGCCCTAAATTTTGGGGTGGCTCTGTCTTATTGATTTTCAGTTTTTCCCAGGTATATTCCCTAGACTGGAAGTGCCCTTGGCTCTGTAGCTCTGTTGTTTACTTGTTTTAGGGAACACAATGCACTCCTCCAGAGAGGCAGTTGGCAATTTACATCCCGCCCATCAGCATAACAAGGCTCCCTGTTCTCCAGGGCCTGTCTTGCCTTTCTGGTTTTTACACATTTTGTGGATGTCCCTTTTGACCGGTGGGAAGTGATACTTCTTTGTAGTGCAGATTTGCATTGCCCGCTTGCTTGCTTGGCCAAAAAGGGCTTATGTGTTTTCTCCTGAATATATTCAGGAGAAAACGCATACGCCCTTTTTGGCCAAGTGCATCATTGTCGAAGTTGTGCCCTTCTTCCTGTGCTTTAAAGGCGATTCCAACGTACCTCTTGAAATCTGTTTCCTGCTATTCTGCCTCGCTTTCAAGTCCGCCTCGTTGCCTTCCCTCAACAGATTTTTGGACGATAGTTGTCCTTTATTACTCGGCCAGTTTGTGAATTGCTGTGCCCCTGAGCTCCATTTTTCAACTCGTTTTTGGTGAGCTGACCGCAAGTCCAAAATTTTGGTTCAGGATCTATACTGATTCCCGGTGGGTGGCTGAGACTTTGGTTAATTCTTCTTCCTGCCGGGAAATTACAGTGATATGTGCCCGTCCAAATGCCTAACAGCTACTCTCTCATTGGTTCTCCCTCTTCCCTTTCATCCTCTGCCAAATTGGCAACCTGTGCGAACCAGGAGGTTAAAGGGGCTGTCTCTCCAAGTTGGGAGGTTGATAATAAAGCAGATGGAAAGTCAAACCGGAGCACCAGGAGAGGGACTATTCGTTGAGTTTTAGAAACCTTTCGTATTCACAGTGTGTCCGTTCTCTAGGATTCCCGTACATGTTATATCTGTAGTAATATTCCCTTCAACCTGGAGAGTTGGGACCCATGGAATGTGTGCCATGCATTATTGCTTTAAAGGGTCTGCATTTGCTCACCCAATCTCACCAATCCTCTCAGTCCCAAGTGTCCAGCCTTATGCCACATCCAGCTGTCATTGTAGATAGGGTCATTTCAGGTTTCATCAGAGACCCTGAAGGAATTGTAAAGAATTTCCCAGTTTTTTTGTTTTATTTTTGAAATTCCTTTTTATAGTGGGTTTGAGCTGATTCTCGCTGCCATATTTATCCCAGTCTAGACACACTTGATTCCCTTACGGAGACATATCAATACATAGGTTTTAAGATTCTTACTAGTCAGATATACTCCTCTGCGGGAAATATGGGGTTTTGAGTCCCTTTCACTGAGGAAGGTGTAGGTCTTGTCTATTCCATAGTTGGTTTTTGGAACGGTACCTGTGCTTATATCAAACTCTGGTTTTATGCATCACCCCACCTCTCCTTCCCCCTTAAGCAGGCATAAGAGTGTTTTCTAAATGTGAGACACTGTTCTCTTTCCTAACTCAGTTCAAGTGTAGCCATGTTTACAGGATCTTCATAAGTGATATCTTATGATAAGTTTCTTTTTCTGTGTGACTTATTTCACTTAGAATCATCGTACCTGAATCCACCCATTTTGCTGCTACTGGTCTTATGACATTGATTTCATGGCTGAGGGATATTCCATCGTACGTAAGTACCACAATTTTTTGAACCATTTTTATATTTCCTGGGATATTTAAGGTGTACCCAAGTTGAGGTCCTTGTAAGCAGTGCAGCCCTAAATTTTGGGGTGGCTGTGTCTTTTTGATTTTCAGTTTTCCCAAGGTATATTCCCTAGACTGGAAGTGCCCTTGGCTCTGTAGCTCTGTTGTTTACTTGTTTTAGGGAACACAATGCACTCCTCCAGAGAGGCAGTTGGCAATTTACATCCCGCCCATCAGCATAACAAGGCTCCCTGTTCTCCAGGGCCTGTCTTGCCTTTCTGGTTTTTACACATTTTGTGGATGTCCCTTTTGACCGGTGGGAAGTGATACTTCTTTGTAGTGCAGATTTGCATTGCCCGCTTGCTTGCTTGGCCAAAAAGGGCGTATGCGTTTTCTCCTGAATATATTCAGGAGAAAACGCATACGCCCTTTTTGGCCAAGTGCATCATTGTCGAAGTTGTGCCCCTCTTCCTGTGCTTTAAAGGCGATTCCAACGTACCTCTGGAAATCTGTTTCCTGCTATTCTGCCTCGCTTTCAAGTCCGCCTCGTTGCCTTCCCTCAACAGATTTTTGGACGATAGTTGTCCTTTATTACTCGGCCAGTTTGTGAATTGCTGTGCCCCTGAGCTCCATTTTTCAACTCGTTTTTGGTGAGCTGACCGCAAGTCCAAAATTTTGGTTCAGGATCTATACTGATTCCCGGTGGGTGGCTGAGACTTTGGTTAATTCTTCTTCCTGCCGGGAAATTACAGTGATATGTGCCCGTCCAAATGCCTAACAGCTACTCTCTCATTGGTTCTCCCTCTTCCCTTTCATCCTCTGCCAAATTGGCAACCTGTGCGAACCAGGAGGTTAAAGGGGCTGTCTCTCCAAGTTGGGAGGTTGATAATAAAGCAGATGGAAAGTCAAACCGGAGCACCAGGAGAGGGACTATTCGTTGAGTTTTAGAAACCTTTCGTATTCACAGTGTGTCCGTTCTCTAGGATTCCCGTACATGTTATATCTGTAGTAATATTCCCTTCAACCTGGAGAGTTGGGACCCATGGAATGTGTGCCATGCATTATTGCTTTAAAGGGTCTGCATTTGCTCACCCAATCTCACCAATCCTCTCAGTCCCAAGTGTCCAGCCTTATGCCACATCCAGCTGTCATTGTAGATAGGGTCATTTCAGGTTTCATCAGAGACCCTGAAGGAATTGTAAAGAATTTCCCAGTTTTTTTGTTTTATTTTTGAAATTCCTTTTTATAGTGGGTTTGAGCTGATTCTCGCTGCCATATTTATCCCAGTCTAGACACACTTGATTCCCTTACGGAGACATATCAATACATAGGTTTTAAGATTCTTACTAGTCAGATATACTCCTCTGCGGGAAATATGGGGTTTTGAGTCCCTTTCACTGAGGAAGGTGTAGGTCTTGTCTATTCCATAGTTGGTTTTTGGAACGGTACCTGTGCTTATATCAAACTCTGGTTTTATGCATCACCCCACCTCTCCTTCCCCCTTAAGCAGGCATAAGAGTGTTTTCTAAATGTGAGACACTGTTCTCTTTCCTAACTCAGTTCAAGTGTAGCCATGTTTACAGGATATTCATAAGTGATATCTTATGATAAGTTTCTTTTTCTGTGTGACATATTTCACTTAGAATCATCGTACCTGAATCCACCCATTTTGCTGCTACTGGTCTTATGACATTGATTTCATGGCTGAGGGATATTCCATCGTACGTAAGTACCACAATTTTTTGAACCATTTTTATATTTCCTGGGATATTTAAGGTGTACCCAAGTTGAGGTCCTTGTAAGCAGTGCAGCCCTAAATGTTGGTGTGGCTGTGTCTTTTTGATTTTCAGTTTTCCCAAGGTATATTCCCTAGACTGGAAGTGCCCTTGGCTCTGTAGCTCTGTTGTTTACTTGTTTTAGGGAACACAATGCACTCCTCCAGAGAGGCAGTTGGCAATTTACATCCCGCCCATCAGCATAACAAGGCTCCCTGTTCTCCAGGGCCTGTCTTGCCTTTCTGGTTTTTACACATTTTGTGGATGTCCCTTTTGACCGGTGGGAAGTGATACTTCTTTGTAGTGCAGATTTGCATTGCCCGCTTGCTTGCTTGGCCTAAAAGGGCGTATGCGTTTTCTCCTGAATATATTCAGGAGAAAACGCATATGCCCTTTTGGGCCAAGTGCATCATTGTCGAAGTTGTGCCCCTCTTCCTGTGCTTTAAAGGCGATTCCAACGTACCTCTGGAAATCTGTTTCCTGCTATTCTGCCTCGCTTTCAAGTCCGCCTCGTTGCCTTCCCTCAACAGATTTTTGGACGATAGTTGTCCTTTATTACTCGGCCAGTTTGTGAATTGCTGTGCCCCTGAGCTCCATTTTTCAACTCGTTTTTGGTGAGCTGACCGCAAGTCCAAAATTTTGGTTCAGGATCTATACTGATTCCCGGTGGGTGGCTGAGACTTTGGTTAATTCTTCTTCCTGCCGGGAAATTACAGTGATATGTGCCCGTCCAAATGCCTAACAGCTACTCTCTCATTGGTTCTCCCTCTTCCCTTTCATCCTCTGCCAAATTGGCAACCTGTGCGAACCAGGAGGTTAAAGGGGCTGTCTCTCCAAGTTGGGAGGTTGATAATAAAGCAGATGGAAAGTCAAACCGGAGCACCAGGAGAGGGACTATTCGTTGAGTTTTAGAAACCTTTCGTATTCACAGTGTGTCCGTTCTCTAGGATTCCCGTACATGTTATATCTGTAGTAATATTCCCTTCAACCTGGAGAGTTGGGACCCATGGAATGTGTGCCATGCATTATTGCTTTAAAGGGTCTGCATTTGCTCACCCAATCTCACCAATCCTCTCAGTCCCAAGTGTCCAGCCTTATACCACATCCAGCTGTCATTGTAGATAGGGTCATTTCAGGTTTCATCAGAGACCCTGAAGGAATTGTAAAGAATTTCCCAGTTTTTTTGTTTTATTTTTGAAATTCCTTTTTATAGTGGGTTTGAGCTGATTCTCGCTGCCATATTTATCCCAGTCTAGACACACTTGATTCCCTTACGGAGACATATCAATACATAGGTTTTAAGATTCTTACTAGTCAGATATACTCCTCTGCGGGAAATATGGGGTTTTGAGTCCCTTTCACTGAGGAAGGTGTAGGTCTTGTCTATTCCATAGTTGGTTTTTGGAACGGTACCTGTGCTTATATCAAACTCTGGTTTTATGCATCACCCCACCTCTCCTTCCCCCTTAAGCAGGCATAAGAGTGTTTTCTAAATGTGAGACACTGTTCTCTTTCCTAACTCAGTTCAAGTGTAGCCATGTTTACAGGATCTTCATAAGTGATATCTTATGATAAGTTTCTTTTTCTGTGTGACATATTTCACTTAGAATCATCGTACCTGAATCCACCCATTTTGCTGCTACTGGTCTTATGACATTGATTTCATGGCTGAGGGATATTCCATCGTACGTAAGTACCACAATTTTTTGAACCATTTTTATATTTCCTGGGATATTTAAGGTGTACCCAAGTTGAGGTCCTTGTAAGCAGTGCAGCCCTAAATGTTGGTGTGGCTGTGTCTTTTTGATTTTCAGTTTTCCCAAGGTATATTCCCTAGACTGGAAGTGCCCTTGGCTCTGTAGCTCTGTTGTTTACTTGTTTTAGGGAACACAATGCACTCCTCCAGAGAGGCAGTTGGCAATTTACATCCCGCCCATCAGCATAACAAGGCTCCCTGTTCTCCAGGGCCTGTCTTGCCTTTCTGGTTTTTACACATTTTGTGGATGTCCCTTTTGACCGGTGGGAAGTGATACTTCTTTGTAGTGCAGATTTGCATTGCCCGCTTGCTTGCTTGGCCAAAAAGGGCGTATGCGTTTTCTCCTGAATATATTCAGGAGAAAACGCATACGCCCTTTTTGGCCAAGTGCATCATTGTCGAAGTTGTGCCCCTCTTCCTGTGCTTTAAAGGCGATTCCAACGTACCTCTGGAAATCTGTTTCCTGCTATTCTGCCTCGCTTTCAAGTCCGCCTCGTTGCCTTCCCTCAACAGATTTTTGGACGATAGTTGTCCTTTATTACTCGGCCAGTTTGTGAATTGCTGTGCCCCTGAGCTCCATTTTTCAACTCGTTTTTGGTGAGCTGACCGCAAGTCCAAAATTTTGGTTCAGGATCTATACTGATTCCCGGTGGGTGGCTGAGACTTTGGTTAATTCTTCTTCCTGCCGGGAAATTACAGTGATATGTGCCCGTCCAAATGCCTAACAGCTACTCTCTCATTGGTTCTCCCTCTTCCCTTTCATCCTCTGCCAAATTGGCAACCTGTGCGAACCAGGAGGTTAAAGGGGCTGTCTCTCCAAGTTGGGAGGTTGATAATAAAGCAGATGGAAAGTCAAACCGGAGCACCAGGAGAGGGACTATTCGTTGAGTTTTAGAAACCTTTCGTATTCACAGTGTGTCCGTTCTCTAGGATTCCCGTACATGTTATATCTGTAGTAATATTCCCTTCAACCTGGAGAGTTGGGACCCATGGAATGTGTGCCATGCATTATTGCTTTAAAGGGTCTGCATTTGCTCACCCAATCTCACCAATCCTCTCAGTCCCAAGTGTCCAGCCTTATGCCACATCCAGCTGTCATTGTAGATAGGGTCATTTCAGGTTTCATCAGAGACCCTGAAGGAATTGTAAAGAATTTCCCAGATTTTTTGTTTTATTTTTGAAATTCCTTTTTATAGTGGGTTTGAGCTGATTCTCGCTGCCATATTTATCCCAGTCTAGACACACTTGATTCCCTTACGGAGACATATCAATACATAGGTTTTAAGATTCTTACTAGTCAGATATATTCCTCTGCGGGAAATATGGGGTTTTGAGCCCCTTTCACTGAGGAAGGTGTAGGTCTTGTCTATTCCATAGTTGGTTTTTGGAACGGTACCTGTGCTTATATCAAACTCTGGTTTTATGCATCACCCCACCTCTCCTTCCCCCTTAAGCAGGCATAAGAGAGTTTTCTAAATGTGAGACACTGTTCTCTTTCCTAACTCAGTTCAAGTGTAGCCATGTTTACAGGATCTTCATAAGTGATATCTTATGATAAGTTTCTTTTTCTGTGTGACTTATTTCACTTAGAATCATCGTACCTGAATCCACCCATTTTGCTGCTACTGGTCTTATGACATTGATTTCATGGCTGAGGGATATTCCATCATACGTAAGTACCACAATTTTTTGAACCATTTTTATATTTCCTGGGATATTTAAGGTGTACCCAAGTTGAGGTCCTTGTAAGCAGTGCAGCCCTAAATTTTGGGGGGGCTGTGTCTTTTTGATTTTCAGTTTTCCCAAGGTATATTCCCTAGACTGGAAGTGCCCTTGGCTCTGTAGCTCTGTTGTTTACTTGTTTTAGGGAACACAATGCACTCCTCCAGAGAGGCAGTTGGCAATTTACATCCCGCCCATCAGCATAACAAGGCTCCCTGTTCTCCAGGGCCTGTCTTGCCTTTCTGGATTTTACACATTTTGTGGATGTCCCTTTTGACCGGTGGGAAGTGATACTTCTTTGTAGTGCAGATTTGCATTGCCCGCTTGCTTGCTTGGCCAAAAAGGGCGTATGCGTTTTCTCCTGAATATATTCAGGAGAAAACGCATACGCCCTTTTTGGCCAAGTGCATCATTGTCGAAGTTGTGCCCCTCTTCCTGTGCTTTAAAGGCGATTCCAACGTACCTCTGGAAATCTGTTTCCTGCTATTCTGCCTCGCTTTCAAGTCCGCCTCGTTGCCTTCCCTCAACAGATTTTTGGACGATAGTTGTCCTTTATTACTCGGCCAGTTTGTGAATTGCTGTGCCCCTGAGCTCCATTTTTCAACTCGTTTTTGGTGAGCTGACCGCAAGTCCAAGATTTTGGTTCAGGATCTATACTGATTCCCGGTGGGTGGCTGAGACTTTGGTTAATTCTTCTTCCTGCCGGGAAATTACAGTGATATGTGTCCCTCCAAATGCCTAACAGCTACTCTCTCATTGGTTCTCCCTCTTCCCTTTCATCCTCTGCCAAATTGGCAACCTGTGCGAACCAGGAGGTTAAAGGGGCTGTCTCTCCAAGTTGGGAGGTTGATAATAAAGCAGATGCAAAGTCAAACCGGAGCACCAGGAGAGGGACTATTCGTTGAGTTTTAGAAACCTTTCGTATTCACAGTGTGTCCGTTCTCTAGGATTCCCGTACATGTTATATCTGTAGTAATATTCCCTTCAACCTGGAGAGTTGGGACCCATGCAATGTGTGCCATGCATTATTGCTTTAAAGGGTCTGCATTTGCTCACCCAATCTCACCAATCCTCTCAGTCCCAAGTGTCCAGCCTTATGCCACATCCAGCTGTCATTGTAGATAGGGTCATTTCAGGTTTCATCAGAGACCCTGAAGGAATTGTAAAGAATTTCCCAGTTTTTTTGTTTTATTTTTGAAATTCCTTTTTATAGTGGGTTTGAGCTGATTCTCGCTGCCATATTTATCCCAGTCTAGACACACTTGATTCCCTTACGGAGACATATCAATACATAGGTTTTAAGATTCTTACTAGTCAGATATATTCCTCTGCGGGAAATATGGGGTTTTGAGTCCCTTTCACTGAGGAAGGTGTAGGTCTTGTCTATTCCATAGTTGGTTTTTGGAACGGTACCTGTGCTTATATCAAACTCTGGTTTTATGCATCACCCCACCTCTCCTTCCCCCTTAAGCAGGCATAAGAGTGTTTTCTAACTGTGAGACACTGTTCTCTTTCCTAACTCAGTTCAAGTGTAGCCATGTTTACAGGATCTTCATAAGTGATAACTTATGATAAGTTTCTTTTTCTGTGTGACTTATTTCACTTAGAATCATCATACCTGAATCCACCCATTTTGCTGCTACTGGTCTTATGACATTGATTTCATGGCTGAGGGATATTCCATCGTACGTAAGTACCACAATTTTTTGAACCATTTTTATATTTCCTGGGATATTTAAGGTGTACCCAAGTTGAGGTCCTTGTAAGCAGTGCAGCCCTAAATTTTGGGGTGGCTCTGTCTTATTGATTTTCAGTTTTTCGCAGGTATATTCCCTAGACTGGAAGTGCCCTTGGCTCTGTAGCTCTGTTGTTTACTTGTTTTAGGGAACACAATGCACTCCTCCAGAGAGGCAGTTGGCAATTTACATCCCGCCCATCAGCATAACAAGGCTCCCTGTTCTCCAGGGCCTGTCTTGCCTTTCTGGTTTTTACACATTTTGTGGATGTCCCTTTTGACCGGTGGGAAGTGATACTTCTTTGTAGTGCAGATTTGCATTGCCCGCTTGCTTGCTTGGCCAAAAAGGGCGTATGCGTTTTCTCCTGAATATATTCAGGAGAAAACGCATACGCCCTTTTTGGCCAAGTGCATCATTGTCGAAGTTGTGCCCCTCTTCCTGTGCTTTAAAGGCGATTCCAACGTACCTCTTGAAATCTGTTTCCTGCTATTCTGCCTCGCTTTCAAGTCCGCCTCGTTGCCTTCCCTCAACAGATTTTTGGACGATAGTTGTCCTTTATTACTCGGCCAGTTTGTGAATTGCTGTGCCCCTGAGCTCCATTTTTCAACTCGTTTTTGGTGAGCTGACCGCAAGTCCAAAATTTTGGTTCAGGATCTATACTGATTCCCGGTGGGTGGCTGAGACTTTGGTTAATTCTTCTTCCTGCCGGGAAATTACACTGATATGTGCCCGTCCAAATGCCTAACAGCTACTCTCTCATTGGTTCTCCCTCTTCCCTTTCATCCTCTGCCAAATTGGCAACCTGTGCGAACCAGGAGGTTAAAGGGGCTGTCTCTCCAAGTTGGGAGGTTGATAATAAAGCAGATGCAAAGTCAAACCGGAGCACCAGGAGAGGGACTATTCGTTGAGTTTTAGAAACCTTTCGTATTCACAGTGTGTCCGTTCTCTAGGGTTCCCGTACATGTTATATCTGTAGTAATATTCCCTTCAACCTGGAGAGTTGGGACCCATGGAATGTGTGCCATGCATTACTGCTTTAAAGGGTCTGCATTTGCTCACCCAATCTCACCAATCCTCTCAGTCCCAAGTGTCCAGCCTTATGCCACATCCAGCTGTCATTGTAGATAGGGTCATTTCAGGTTTCATCAGAGACCCTGAAGGAATTGTAAAGAATTTCCCAGTTTTTTTGTTTTATTTTTGAAATTCCTTTTTATAGTGGGTTTGAGCTGATTCTCGCTGCCATATTTATCCCAGTCTAGACACACTTGATTCCCTTACGGAGACATATCAATACATAGGTTTTAAGATTCTTACTAGTCAGATATATTCCTCTGCGGGAAATATGGGGTTTTGAGTCCCTTTCACTGAGGAAGGTGTAGGTCTTGTCTATTCCATAGTTGGTTTTTGGAACGGTACCTGTGCTTATATCAAACTCTGGTTTTATGCATCACCCCACCTCTCCTTCCCCCTTAAGCAGGCATAAGAGTGTTTTCTAAATGTGAGACACTGTTCTCTTTCCTAACTCAGTTCAAGTGTAGCCATGTTTACAGGATCTTCATAAGTGATATCTTATGATAAGTTTCTTTTTCTGTGTGACTTATTTCACTTAGAATCATCGTACCTGAATCCACCCATTTTGCTGCTACTGGTCTTATGACATTGATTTCATGGCTGAGGGATATTCCATCGTACGTAAGTACCACAATTTTTTGAACCATTTTTATATTTCCTGGGATATTTAAGGTGTACCCAAGTTGAGGTCCTTGTAAGCAGTGCAGCCCTAAATTTTGGGGTGGCTGTGTCTTTTTGATTTTCAGTTTTCCCAAGGTATATTCCCTAGACTGGAAGTGCCCTTGGCTCTGTAGCTCTGTTGTTTACTTGTTTTAGGGAACACAATGCACTCCTCCAGAGAGGCAGTTGGCAATTTACATCCCGCCCATCAGCATAACAAGGCTCCCTGTTCTCCAGGGCCTGTCTTGCCTTTCTGGTTTTTACACATTTTGTGGATGTCCCTTTTGACCGGTGGGAAGTGATACTTCTTTGTAGTGCAGATTTGCATTGCCCGCTTGCTTGCTTGGCCAAAAAGGGCGTATGCGTTTTCTCCTGAATATATTCAGGAGAAAACGCATACACCCTTTTTGGCCAAGTGCATCATTGTCGAAGTTGTGCCCCTCTTCCTGTGCTTTAAAGGCGATTCCAACGTACCTCTGGAAATCTGTTTCCTGCTATTCTGCCTCGCTTTCAAGTCCGCCTCGTTGCCTTCCCTCAACAGATTTTTGGACGATAGTTGTCCTTTATTACTCGGCCAGTTTGTGAATTGCTGTGCCCCTGAGCTCCATTTTTCAACTCGTTTTTGGTGAGCTGACCGCAAGTCCAAAATTTTGGTTCAGGATCTATACTGATTCCCGGTGGGTGGCTGAGACTTTGGTTAATTCTTCTTCCTGCCGGGAAATTACAGTGATATGTGCCCGTCCAAATGCCTAACAGCTACTCTCTCATTGGTTCTCCCTCTTCCCTTTCATCCTCTGCCAAATTGGCAACCTGTGCGAACCAGGAGGTTAAAGGGGCTGTCTCTCCAAGTTGGGAGGTTGATAATAAAGCAGATGGAAAGTCAAACCGGAGCACCAGGAGAGGGACTATTCGTTGAGTTTTAGAAACCTTTCGTATTCACAGTGTGTCCGTTCTCTAGGATTCCCGTACATGTTATATCTGTAGTAATATTCCCTTCAACCTGGAGAGTTGGGACCCATGGAATGTGTGCCATGCATTATTGCTTTAAAGGGTCTGCATTTGCTCACCCAATCTCACCAATCCTCTCAGTCCCAAGTGTCCAGCCTTATGCCACATCCAGCTGTCATTGTAGATAGGGTCATTTCAGGTTTCATCAGAGACCCTGAAGGAATTGTAAAGAATTTCCCAGTTTTTTTGTTTTATTTTTGAAATTCCTTTTTATAGTGGGTTTGAGCTGATTCTCGCTGCCATATTTATCCCAGTCTAGACACACTTGATTCCCTTACGGAGACATATCAATACATAGGTTTTAAGATTCTTACTAGTCAGATATACTCCTCTGCGGGAAATATGGGGTTTTGAGTCCCTTTCACTGAGGAAGGTGTAGGTCTTGTCTATTCCATAGTTGGTTTTTGGAACGGTACCTGTGCTTATATCAAACTCTGGTTTTATGCATCACCCCACCTCTCCTTCCCCCTTAAGCAGGCATAAGAGTGTTTTCTAAATGTGAGACACTGTTCTCTTTCCTAACTCAGTTCAAGTGTAGCCATGTTTACAGGATCTTCATAAGTGATATCTTATGATAAGTTTCTTTTTCTGTGTGACTTATTTCACTTAGAATCATCGTACCTGAATCCACCCATTTTGCTGCTACTGGTCTTATGACATTGATTTCATGGCTGAGGGATATTCCATCGTACGTAAGTACCACAATTTTTTGAACCATTTTTATATTTCCTGGGATATTTAAGGTGTACCCAAGTTGAGGTCCTTGTAAGCAGTGCAGCCCTAAATTTTGGGGTGGCTGTGTCTTTTTGATTTTCAGTTTTCCCAAGGTATATTCCCTAGACTGGAAGTGCCCTTGGCTCTGTAGCTCTGTTGTTTACTTGTTATAGGGTACACAATGCACTCCTCCAGAGAGGCAGTTGGCAATTTACATCCCGCCCATCAGCATAACAAGGCTCCCTGTTCTCCAGGGCCTGTCTTGCCTTTCTGGTTTTTACACATTTTGTGGATGTCCCTTTTGACCGGTGGGAAGTGATACTTCTTTGTAGTGCAGATTTGCATTGCCCGCTTGCTTGCTTGGCCAAAAAGGGCGTATGCGTTTTCTCCTGAATATATTCAGGAGAAAACGCATACGCCCTTCTTGGCCTAGTGCATCATTGTCGAAGTTGTGCCCCTCTCCCTGTGCTTTAAAGGCGATTCCAACGTACCTCTTGAAATCTGTTTCCTGCTATTCTGCCTCGCATTCAAGTCTGCGTCGTTGCCTTCCCTCAACAGATTTTTGGACGATAGTTGTCCTTTTTTACTTGGCCAGTTTGTGTGTTGCTGTGCCCCTGATCTCCATTATTCAACTCGTTTTTGGTGAGCTGACCGCAGGTCCAAAATTTTGGTTCAGTACCTATGCTGGTTCACGGTGGGTGGCTGAGACTTTGGTTAATTCTTCTTCGTGCCCGGAAGTTAGAGTGATATTTGCCCGTCCAAATGCCTAACAGCTACACTCTCATTGGATCTCCATCTTCCC
>NW_027640883.1:0-126812 GCF_949752795.1 Hyperoodon ampullatus
GCCCCACACCTTAGCCTCCGCCGTACCCTCATCCTAATCCGTACGCGGACACTGACCCTCGCGTCCGCACGTGCCACGACCCTAGCACGTGTCCGCACCCTCGCCTGTGCCCTCAGCCTTGCCGTTCCCTAACCCTAACCCTAGCCCGGAAGGGAAACCCACCGGCAGCCCCACACCTTAGCCTCCGCCGTACCCTCATCCTAATCCGTAGGCGGACACTGACCCGCGCGTCCGCACGTGCCCCGACCCTAGCACGTGTCCGCACCCTCACCTGTGCCCTCAGCCTTGCCGTTCCCTAACCCTAACCCTAGCCCGGAACGGAAACCCACCGGCAGCCCCACACCTTAGCCTCCGCCGTACCCTCATCCTAATCCGTACGCGGACACTGACCCGCGCGTCCGCACGTGCCCCGACCCTAGAACGTGTCCGCACCCTCGCCTGTGCCCTCAGCCTTGCCGTTCCCTAACCCTAACCCTAGCCCGGAATGGAAAACCACCGGCAGCCCCACACCATAGCCTCCGCCGTACCCTCATCCTAATCCGTACGCGGACACTGACCCGCGCGTCCGCACGTGCCCCGACCCTAGCACGTGTCCGCACCCTCACCTGTACCCTCAGCCTTGCCGTTCCCTAACCCTAACCCTAGCCCGGAACGGAAACCCACCGGCAGCCCCACACCTTAGCCTCCGCCGTACCCTCATCCTAATCCGTAGGCGGACACTGACCCGCGCGTCCGCACGTGCCCCGACCCTAGCACGTGTCCGCACCCTCACCTGTGCCCTCAGCCTTGCCGTTCCCTAACCCTAACCCTAGCCCGGAACGGAAACCCACCGGCAGCCCCACACCTTAGCCTCCGCCGTACCCTCATCCTAATCCGTACGCGGACACTGACCCGCGCGTCCGCACGTGCCCCGACCCTAGCACGTGTCCACACCCTCACCTGTGCCCTCAGCCTTGCCGTTCCCTAACCCTAACCCTAGCCCGGAACGGAAAACCACCGGCAGCCGCACACCTTATACTCCGCCGTACCCACATCCTAATCCGTACGCGGACACTGACCCGCGCGTCCGCACGTGCCCCGACCCTATAACGTCTCCGCACCCTGATCTGTGCCCTCAGCCTTGCCGTTCCCTAACCCTAACCCTAGCCCGGAACGGAAACCCACCGGCAGCCCCACACCTTAGCCTCCGCCGTACCCTCATCCTAATCCGTACGCGGACACTGACCCGCACGTCCGCACGTGCTCCGACCCTAGCACGTGTCCGCACCCTCACCTGTGCCCTCAGCCTTGCCGTTCCCTAACCCTAACCCTAGCCCGGAACGGAAACCCACCGGCAGCCCCACACCTTAGCCTCCGCCGTACCCTCATCCTAATCCGTACGCGGACACTGACCCGCGCGTCCGCACGTGCCCCGACCCTAGAACGTGTCCGCACCCTCGCCTGTGCCCTCAGCCTTGCCGTTCCCTAACCCTAACCCTAGCCCGGAATGGAAAACCACCGGCAGCCCCACACCATAGTTTCCGCCGTACCCTCATCCTAATCCGTACGCGGACACTGACCCGCGCGTCCGCACGTGCCCCGACCCTAGCACGTGTCCGCACCCTCACCTGTACCCTCAGCCTTGCCGTTCCCTAACCCTAACCCTAGCCCGGAACGGAAACCCACCGGCAGCCCCACACCTTAGCCTCCGCCGTACCCTCATCCTAATCCGTAGGCGGACACTGACCCGCGCGTCCGCACGTGCCCCGACCCTAGCACGTGTCCGCACCCTCACCTGTGCCCTCAGCCTTGCCGTTCCCTAACCCTAACCCTAGCCCGGAACGGAAACCCACCGGCAGCCCCACACCTTAGCCTCCGCCGTACCCTCATCCTAATCCGTACGCGGACACTGACCCGCGCGTCCGCACGTGCCCCGACCCTAGCACGTGTCCGCACCCTGACCTGTGCCCTCAGCCTTGCCGTTCCCTAACCCTAACCCTAGCCCGGAACGGAAACCCACCGGCAGCCCCACACCTTAGCCTCCGCCGTACCCTCATCCTAATCCGTACGCGGACACTGACCCGCGCGTCCGCACGTGCCCCGACCCTAGCACGTGTCCGCACCCTGACCTGTGCCCTCAGCCTTGCCGTTCCCTAACCCTAACCCTAGCCCGGAACGGAAACCCACCGGCAGCCCCACACCTTAGCCTCCGCCGTACCCTCATCCTAATCCGTACGCGGACACTGACCCGCGTGTCCGCACGTGCCCCGACCCTAGCACGTGTCCGCACCCTCACCTGTGCCCTCAGCCTTGCCGTTCCCTAACCCTAACCCTAGCCCGGAACGGAAACCCACCGGCAGCCCCACACCTTAGCCTCCGCCGTACCCTCATCCTAATCCGTACGCGGACACTGACCCGCGCGTCCGCACGTGCCCCGACCCTAGCACGTGTCCGCACCCTCACCTGTGCCCTCAGCCTTGCCGTTCCCTAACCCTAACCCTAGCCCGGAACGGAAACCCACCGGCAGCCCCACACTTTAGCCTCCGCCGTACCCTCATCCTAATCCGTACGCGGACACGGACCCGCGCGTCCGCACGTGCCACGACCTTAGCACGTGTCCGCCCCCTCGCCTGTGCCCTCAGCCTTGCCGTTCCCTAACCCTAACCCTAGCCCGGAAAGGAAACCCACCGGCAGCCCCACACCTTAGCCTCCGCCGTACCCTCATCCTAATCCGTACGCGGACACTGACCCACGCGTCCGCACGTGCCCCGACCCTAGCACGTGTCCGCACCCTGACCTGTGCCCTCAGCCTTGCCGTTCCCTAACCCTAACCCAAGCCCGGAACGGAAACCCACCGGCAGCCCCACACCTTAGCCTCCGCCATACCCTCATCCTAATCCGTCCGCGGACACTGACCCGCGCGTCCGCACGTGCCACGACCCTAGCACGTGTCCGCACCCTCACCTGTGCCCTCAGCCTTGCCGTTCCCTAACCCTAACCCTAGCCCGGAACGCAAACCCACCGGCAGCCCCACACCTTAGCCTCCGCCGTACCCTCATCCTAATCCGTACGCGGACACTGACCCACGCGTCCGCACGTGCCCCGACCCTAGCACGTGTCCGCACCGTCACCTGTGCCCTCAGCCTTGCTGTTCCCTAACCCTAACCCTAGCACGGAAGGGAAACCCACCGGCAGCCCCACACCTTAGCCTCCGCCGTACCCTCATCCTAATCCGTACGCGGACACTGACCCACGCGTCCGCACGTGCCCCGACCCTAGCACGTGTCCGCACCCTGACCTGTGCCCTCAGCCTTGCCGTTCCCTAACCCTAACCCTAGCCCGGAACGGAAACCCACCGGCAGCCCCACACCTTAGCCTCCGCCGTACCCTCATCCTAATCCGTACGCGGACACTGACCCGCGCGTCCGCACGTGCCCCGACCCTAGCACGTGTCCGCACCCTCACCTGTGCCCTCAGCCTTGCCGTTCCCTAACCCTAACCCTAGCCCGGAACGGAAACCCACCGGCAGCCCCACACCTTAGCCTCCGCCGTACCCTCATCCTAATCCGTACGCGGACACTGACCCGCGCGTCCGCACGTGCCACAACCCTAGCACGTGTCCGCACCCTCGCCTGTGCCCTCAGCCTTGCCGTTCCCTAACCCTAACCCTAGCCCGGAAGGGAAACCCACCGGCAGCCCCACACCTTAGCCTCCGCCGTACCCTCATCCTAATCCGTAGGCAGACACTGACCCGCGCGTCCGCACGTGGCCCGACCCTAGCACGTGTCCGCACCCTCACCTGTGCCCTCAGCCTTGCCGTTCCCTAACCCTAACCCTAGCCCGGAACGGAAACCCACCGGCAGCCCCACACCTTAGCCTCCGCAGTACCCTCATCCTAATCCGTACGCGGACACTGACCCGCGCGTCCGCACGTGCCCCGACCCTAGAACGTGTCCGCACCCTCGCCTGTGCCCTCAGCCTTGCCGTTCCCTAACCCTAACCCTAGCCCGGAATGGAAAACCACAGGCAGCCCCACACCTTAGCCTCCGCCGTACCCTCATCCTAATCCGTACGCGGACACTGACCCACGCGTCCGCACGTGCCCCGACCCTAGCACGTGTCCGCACCCTCACCTGTGCCCTCAGCCTTGCCGTTCCCTAACCCTAACCCTAGCCCGGAACGGAAACCCACCGGCAGCCCCACACCTTAGCCTCCGCCGTACCCTCATCCTAATCCATACGCGGACACTGACCCGCGCGTCCGCACGTGCCCGACCCTAGCACGTCTCCGCACCCTCACCTGTGCCCTCAGCCTTGCCGTTCCCTAACCCTAACCCTAGCCCGGAACGCAAACCCACCGGCAGCCCCACACCTCAGCCTCCGCCGTACCCTCATCCTAATCCGTACGCGGACACTGACCCGCACGTGCCCCGACCCTAGCACGTGTCCGCACCCTCACCTGTGCCTTCAGCCTTGCCGTTCCCTAACCCTAACCCTAGCCCGGAACGGAAACCCACCGGCAGCCCCACAACTTAGCCTCCGCCGTACCCTCATCCTAATCCGTACGCGGACACTGACCCGCGCGTCCGCACGTGCCACGACCCTAGCACGTGTCCGCACCCTCACCTGTGCCCTCAGCCTTGCCGTTCCCTAACCCTAAACCTAGCCCGGAACGGAAACCCACCGGCAGCCCCACACCTTAGCCTCCGACGTACCCTCATCCTAATCCGTACGCGGACACAGACCCGCGCGTCCGCACATGCCCCGACCCTAGCACGTGTCCGCACCCTCACCTGTGCCCTCAGCCTTGCTGTTCCCTAACCCTAACCCTAGCCCGGAAGGGAAACCCACCAGCAGCCCCACACCTTAGCCTCCGACGTACCCTCATCCTAATCCGTACGCGGACACAGACCCGCGCGTCCGCACGTGCCCCGACCCTAGCACGTGTCCGCACCCTCACCTGTGCCCTCAGCCTTGCCGTTCCCTAACCCTAACCCTAGCCCGGAACGGAAACCCACCGGCAGGCCCACACCTCAGCCTCCGCCGTACCCTCATCCTAATCCGTACGCGGACACTGACCCGCGCGTCCGCACATGCCCCGACCCTAGCACGTGTCCGCACCCTCACCTGTGCCTTCAGCCTTGCCGTTCCCTAACCCTAACCCTAGCCTGGAACGCAAACCCACCGGCAGCCCCACACCTTAGCCTCCGCCGTACCCTCATCCTAATCCGTACGCGGACACTGACCCGCGCGTCCGCACGTGCCCCGACCCTAGCACGTGTCCGCACCCTCACCTGTGCCCTCAGCCTTGCCGTTCCCTAACCCTAACCCTAGCCCGGAACGGAAACCCACCGGCAGCCCCACACCTTAGCCTCCGCCGTACCCTCATCCTAATCCGTACGCGGACACTGACCCGCGCGTCCGCACGTGCCCCGACCCTAGCACGTGTCTGCACCCTCGCCTGTGCCCTCAGCCTTGCCGCTCCCTAACCCTAACCCTAGCCCGGAACGGAAACCCACCGGCAGCCCCACACCTTAGCCTCCGCCGTACCCTCATCCTAATCCGTACGCGGACACTGACCCGCGCGTCCGCACGAGCCCCGACCCTAGCACGTGTCCGCACCCTCACCTGTGCCCTCAGCCTTGCCGTTCCCTAACCCTAACCCTAGCCCGGAATGGAAACCCACCGGCAGCCCCACACCTTAGCCTCCGCCGTACCCTCATCCTAATCCGTACGCGGACACTGACCCTCGCGTCCGCACGTGCCACGACCCTAGCACGTGTCCGCACCCTCGCCTGTGCCCTCAGCCTTGCCGTTCCCTAACCCTAACCCTAGCCCGGAAGGGAAACCCACCGGCAGCCCCACACCTTAGCCTCCGCCGTACCCTCATCCTAATCCGTAGGCGGACACTGACCCGCGCGTCCGCACGTGCCCCGACCCTAGCACGTGTCCGCACCCTCACCTGTGCCCTCAGCCTTGCCGTTCCCTAACCCTAACCCTAGCCCGGAACGGAAACCCACCGGCAGCCCCACACCTTAGCCTCCGCCGTACCCTCATCCTAATCCGTACGCGGACACTGACCCGCGCGTCCGCACGTGCCCCGACCCTAGAACGTGTCCGCACCCTCGCCTGTGCCCTCAGCCTTGCCGTTCCCTAACCCTAACCCTAGCCCGGAATGGAAAACCACCGGCAGCCCCACACCATAGCCTCCGCCGTACCCTCATCCTAATCCGTACGCAGACACTGACCCGCGCGTCCGCACGTGCCCCGACCCTAGCACGTGTCCGCACCCTCACCTGTACCCTCAGCCTTGCCGTTCCCTAACCCTAACCCTAGCCCGGAACGGAAACCCACCGGCAGCCCCACACCTTAGCCTCCGCCGTACCCTCATCCTAATCCGTAGGCGGACACTGACCCGCGCGTCCGCACGTGCCCCGACCCTAGCACGTGTCCGCACCCTCACCTGTGCCCTCAGCCTTGCCGTTCCCTAACCCTAACCCTAGCCCGGAACGGAAACCCACCGGCAGCCCCACACCTTAGCCTCCGCCGTACCCTCATCCTAATCCGTACGCGGACACTGACCCGCGCGTCCGCACGTGCCCCGACCCTAGCACGTGTCCACACCCTCACCTGTGCCCTCAGCCTTGCCGTTCCCTAACCCTAACCCTAGCCCGGAACGGAAAACCACCGGCAGCCGCACACCTTATACTCCGCCGTACCCACATCCTAATCCGTACGCGGACACTGACCCGCGCGTCCGCACGTGCCCCGACCCTATAACGTCTCCGCACCCTGATCTGTGCCCTCAGCCTTGCCGTTCCCTAACCCTAACCCTAGCCCGGAACGGAAACCCACCGGCAGCCCCACACCTTAGCCTCCGCCGTACCCTCATCCTAATCCGTACGCGGACACTGACCCGCACGTCCGCACGTGCTCCGACCCTAGCACGTGTCCGCACCCTCACCTGTGCCCTCAGCCTTGCCGTTCCCTAACCCTAACCCTAGCCCGGAACGGAAACCCACCGGCAGCCCCACACCTTAGCCTCCGCCGTACCCTCATCCTAATCCGTACGCGGACACTGACCCGCGCGTCCGCACGTGCCCCGACCCTAGAACGTGTCCGCACCCTCGCCTGTGCCCTCAACCTTGCCGTTCCCTAACCCTAACCCTAGCCCGGAATGGAAAACCACCGGCAGCCCCACACCATAGCCTCCGCCGTACCCTCATCCTAATCCGTACGCGGACACTGACCCGCGCGTCCGCACGTGCCCCGACCCTAGCACGTGTCCGCACCCTCACCTGTACCCTCAGCCTTGCCGTTCCCTAACCCTAACCCTAGCCCGGAACGGAAACCCACCGGCAGCCCCACACCTTAGCCTCCGCCGTACCCTCATCCTAATCCGTAGGCGGACACTGACCCGCGCGTCCGCACGTGCCCCGACCCTAGCACGTGTCCGCACCCTCACCTGTGCCCTCAGCCTTGCCGTTCCCTAACCCTAACCCTAGCCCGGAACGGAAACCCACCGGCAGCCCCACACCTTAGCCTCCGCCGTACCCTCATCCTAATCCGTACGCGGACACTGACCCGCGCGTCCGCACGTGCCCCGACCCTAGCACGTGTCCACACCCTCACCTGTGCCCTCAGCCTTGCCGTTCCCTAACCCTAACCCTAGCCCGGAACGGAAAACCACCGGCAGCCGCACACCTTATACTCCGCCGTACCCACATCCTAATCCGTACGCGGACACTGACCCGCGCGTCCGCACGTGCCCCGACCCTATAACGTCTCCGCACCCTGATCTGTGCCCTCAGCCTTGCCGTTCCCTAACCCTAACCCTAGCCCGGAACGGAAACCCACCGGCAGCCCCACACCTTAGCCTCCGCCGTACCCTCATCCTAATCCATACGCGGACACTGACCCGCGCGTCCGCACGTGCCCCGACCCTAGCACGTGTCGGCACCCTCACCTGTGCCATCAGCCTTGCCGTTCCCTAACCCTAACCCTAGCCCGGAACGGAAACCCACCGGCAGCCCCACACCTTAGCCTCCGCCGTACCCTCATCCTAATCCGTACGCGGACACTGACACGCGCGTCCGCACGTGCCCCGACCCTAGCACGTGTCCGCACCGTCACCTGTGCCCTCAGCCTTGCTGTTCCCTAACCCTAACCCTAGCACGGAAGGGAAACCCACCGGCAGCCCCACACCTTAGCCTCCGCCGTACCCTCATCCTAATCCGTACGCGGACACTGACCCACGCGTCCGCACGTGCCCCGACCCTAGCACGTGTCCGCACCCTGACCTGTGCCCTCAGCCTTGCCGTTCCCTAACCCTAACCCTAGCCCGGAACGGAAACCCACCGGCAGCCCCACACCTTAGCCTCCGCCGTACCCTCATCCTAATCCGTACGCGGACACTGACCCGCGCGTCCGCACGTGCCCCGACCCTAGCACGTGTCCGCACCCTCACCTGTGCCCTCAGCCTTGCCGTTCCCTAACCCTAACCCTAGCCCGGAACGGAAACCCACCGGCAGCCCCACACCTTAGCCTCCGCCGTACCCTCATCCTAATCCGTACGCGGACACTGACCCGCGCGTCCGCACGTGCCACAACCCTAGCACGTGTCCGCACCCTCGCCTGTGCCCTCAGCCTTGCCGTTCCCTAACCCTAACCCTAGCCAGGAAGGGAAACCCACCGGCAGCCCCACACCTTAGCCTCCGCCGTACCCTCATCCTAATCCGTAGGCGGACACTGACCCGCGCGTCCGCACGTGGCCCGTCCCTAGCACGTGTCCGCACCCTCACCTGTGCCCTCAGCCTTGCCGTTCCCTAACCCTAACCCTAGCCCGGAACGGAAACCCACCGGCAGCCCCACACCTTAGCCTCCGCAGTACCCTCATCCTAATCCGTACGCGGACACTGACCCGCGCGTCCGCACGTGCCCCGACCCTAGAACGTGTCCGCACCCTCGCCTGTGCCCTCAGCCTTGCCGTTCCCTAACCCTAACCCTAGCCCGGAATGGAAAACCACAGGCAGCCCCACACCTTAGCCTCCGCCGTACCCTCATCCTAATCCGTACGCGGACACTGACCCGCGCGTCCGCACGTGCCCCGACCCTAGCACGTGTCTGCACCCTCGCCTGTGCCCTCAGCCTTGCCGTTCCCTAACCCTAACCCTAGCCCAGAACGGAAACCCACCGGCAGCCCCACACCTTAGCCTCCGCCGTACCCTCATCCTAATCCGTACGCGGACACTGACCCGCGCGTCCGCACGAGCCCCGACCCTAGCACGTGTCCGCACCCTCACCTGTGCCCTCAGCCTTGCCGTTCCCTAACCCTAACCCTAGCCCGGAATGGAAACCCACCGGCAGCCCCACACCTTAGCCTCCGCCGTACCCTCATCCTAATCCGTACGCGGACACTGACCCGCGCGTCCGCACGTGCCACGACCCTAGCACGTGTCCGCACCCTCGCCTGTGCCCTCAGCCTTGCCGTTCCCTAACCCTAACCCTAGCCCGGAAGGGAAACCCACCGGCAGCCCCACACCTTAGCCTCCGCCGTACCCTCATCCTAATCCGTAGGCGGACACTGACCCGCGCGTCCGCACGTGCCCCGACCCTAGCACGTGTCCGCACCCTCACCTGTGCCCTCAGCCTTGCCGTTCCCTAACCCTAACCCTAGCCCGGAACGGAAACCCACCGGCAGCCCCACACCTTAGCCTCCGCCGTACCCTCATCCTAATCCGTACGCGGACACTGACCCGCGCGTCCGCACGTGCCCCGACCCTAGAACGTGTCCGCACCCTCGCCTGTGCCCTCAGCCTTGCCGTTCCCTAACCCTAACCCTAGCCCGGAATGGAAAACCACCGGCAGCCCCACACCTTAGCCTCCGCCGTACCCTCATCCTAATCCGTACGCGGACACTGACCCGCGCGTCCGCACGTGCCCCGACACTAGCACGTGTCCGCACCCTCACCTGTGCCCTCAGCCTTGCCGTTCCCTAACCCTAACCCTAGCCCGGAACGGAAACCCACCGGCAGCCCCAAACCTTATACTCCGCCGTACCCTCATCCTAATCCGTACGCGGACACTGACCCGCGCGTCCGCACGTGCCCCGACCCTATCACGTCTCCGCACACTGACCTGTGCCCTCAGCCTTGCCGTTCCCTAACCCTAACCCTAGCCCGGAACGGAAACACACCGGCAGCCCCACACCTTAGCCTCCGCCGTACCCTCATCCTAATCCATACGTGGACACTGACCCGCGCGTCCGCACGTGCCCCGACCCTAGCACGTGTCCGCACCCTCACCTGTGCCCTCAGCCTTGCCGTTCCCTAACCCTAACCCTAGCCCGGAACGGAAACCCACCGGCAGCCCCACACCTTAGCCTCCGCCGTACCCTCATCCTAATCCGTACGCGGACACTGACCCGCGCGTCTGCACGTGCCCCGACCCTAGCACGTGTCCGCACCCTCGCCTGTGCCCTCAGCCTTGACGTTCCCTAAACCTAACCCTAGCCCGGAACGGAAACCCACCGGCAGCCCCACACCTTAGCCTCCGCCGTACCCTCATCCTAATCCGTACGCGGACACTGACCCGCGCGTCCGCACGAGCCCCGAACCTAGCACGTGTCCGCACCCTCACCTGTGCCCTCAGCCTTGCCGTTCCCTAACCCTAACCCTAGCCCGGAACGGAAACCCACCGGCAGCCCCACACCTTAGCCTCCGCCGTACCCTCATCCTAATCCGTACGCGGACACTGACCCGCGCGTCCGCACGTGCCACGACCCTAGCACGTGTCCGCACCCTCGCCTGTGCCCTCAGCCTTGCCGTTCCCTAACCCTAACCCTAGCCCGGAAGGGAAACCCACCGGCAGCCCCACACCTTAGCCTCCGCCGTACCCTCATCCTAATCCGTAGGCGGACACTGACCCGCGCGTCCGCACGTGCCCCGACCCTAGCACGTGTCCGCACCCTCACCTGTGCCCTCAGCCTTGCCGTTCCCTAACCCTAACCCTAGACCGGAACGGAAACCCACCGGCAGCCCCACACCTTAGCCTCCGCCGTACCCTCATCCTAATCCATACGCGGACACTGACCCGCGCGCCCGCACATGCCCCGACCCTAGAACGTGTCCGCACCCTCGCCTGTGCCCTCAGCCTTGCCGTTCCCTAACCCTAACCCTAGCCCGGAATGGAAAACCACCGGCAGCCCCACACCTTAGCCTCCGCCGTACCCTCATCCTAATCCGTACGCGGACACTGACCCGCGCGTCCGCACGTGCCCCGACCCTAGCACGTGTCCGCACCCTCACCTGTACCCTCAGCCTTGCCGTTCCCTAACCCTAACCCTAGCCCGGAACGGAAACCCACCGGCAGCCCCACACCTTAGCCTCCGCCGTACCCTCATCCTAATCCGTAGGCGGACACTGACCCGCGCGTCCGCACGTGCCCCGACCCTAGCACGTGTCCGCACCCTCACCTGTGCCCTCAGCCTTGCCGTTCCCTATCCCTAACCCTAGCCCGGAACGGAAACCCACCGGCAGCCCCACACCTTAGCCTCCGCCGTACCCTCATCCTAATCCGTACGCGGACACTGACCCGCGCGTCCGCACGTGCCCCGAACCTAGCACGTGTCCACACCCTCACCTGTGCCCTCAGCCTTGCCGTTCCCTAACCCTAACCCTAGCCCGGAACGGAAAACCACCGGCAGCCCCACACCTTATACTCTGCCGTACCCACATCCTAATCCGTACGTGGACACTGTCCCGCGCGTCCGCACGTGCCCCGACCCTATAACGTCTCCGCACCCTGATCTGTGCCCTCAGCCTTGCCGTTCCCTAACCCTAACCCTAGCCCGGAACGGAAACCCACCGGCAGCCCCACACCTTAGCCTCCGCCGTACCCTCATCCTAATCCATACGCGGACACTGACCCGCGCGTCCGCACGTGCCCCGACCCTAGCACGTGTCCGCACCCTCACCTGTGCCATCAGCCTTGCCGTTCCCTAACCCTAACCCTAGCCCGGAACGGAAACCCACCGGCAGCCCCACACCTTAGCCTCCGCCGTACCCTCATCCTAATCCGTACGCGGACACTGACCCGCGCGTCCGCACGTGCCCCGACCCTAGCACGTGTCCGCACCCTCACCTGTGCCCTCAGCCTTGCCGTTCCCTAACCCTAACCCTAGCCCGGAACGGAAACCCACCGGCAGCCCCACACCTTAGCCTCCGCCGTACGCTCATCCTAATCCGTACGCGGACACTGACCCGCGCGTCCGCACGTGCCCCGACCCTAGCACGTGTCCGCACCCTCACCTGTGCCCTCAGCCTTGCCGTTCCCTAACCCTAACCCTAGCCCGGAAGGGAAACCCACCGGCAGCCCCACACCTTAGCCTCCGCCGTACCCTCATCCTAATCCGTACGCGGACACTGACCCGCACGTCCGCACGTGCTCCGACCCTAGCACGTGTCCGCACCCTCACCTGTGCCCTCAGCCTTGCCGTTCCCTAACCATAACCCTAGCCCAGAACGGAAACCCACCGGCAGCCCCACACCTTAGCCTCCGCCGTACCCTCATCCTAATCCGTACGCGGACACTGACCCGCGTGTCCGCACGTGCCCCGACCCTAGCACGTGTCCGCACCCTCGCCTGTGCCCTCAGCCTTGCCGTTTCCTAACCCTAACCCTAGCCCGGAACGGAAACCCACCGGCAGCCCCACACTTTAGCCTCCGCCGTACCCTCATCCTAATCCGTAGGCGGACACTGACCCGCGCGTCCGCACGTGCCCCGACCCTAGCACGTGTCCACACCCTCACCTGTGCCCTCAGCCTTGCCGTTCCCTAACCCTAACCCTAGACCGGAACGGAAACCCACCGGCAGCCCCACACCTTAGCCTCCGCCGTACCCTCATCCTAATCCGTACGCGGACACTGACCCGCGCGTCCGCACGTGCCCCGACCCTAGCACGTGTCCACACCCTCACCTGTGCCCTCAGCCTTGCCGTTCCCTAACCCTAACCCTAGCCCGGAACGGAAACCCACCGACAGCCCCACACCTTATACTCCGCCGTACCCTCATCCTAATCCGTACGCGGACACTGACCCGCGCGTCCGCACGTGCCCCGACCCTATCACGTCTCCGCACCCTGACCTGTGCCCTCAGCCTTGCCGTTCCCTAACCCTAACCCTAGCCCGGAACGGAAACCCACCGGCAGCCCCACACCTTAGCCTCCGCCGTACCCTCATCCTAATCCATACGCGGACACTGACCCGTGCGTCCGCACGTGCCCCGACCCTAGCACGTGTCCGCACCCTCACCTGTGCCATCAGCCTTGCCGATCCCTAACCCTAACCCTAGCCCGGAACGGAAACCCACCGGCAGCCCCACACCTTAGCCTCCGCCGTACCCTCATTCTAATCCGTACGCGGACACTGACCCACGCGTCCGCACGTGCCCCGACCCTAGCACGTGTCCGCACCCTCGCCTATGCCCTCAGCCTTGCCGTTCCCTAACCCTAACCCTAGCCCGGAACGGAAACCCACCGGCAGCCCCACAACTTAGCCTCCGCCGTACCCTCATCCTAATCCGTACGCGGACAATGACCCGCGCGTCCGCACGTGCCCCGACCCTAGCACGTGTCCGCACCCTCACCTGTACCCTCAGCCTTGCCGTTCCCTAACCCTAACCCTAGCCCGGAACGGAAACCCAACGGCAGCCCCACAACTTAGCCTCCGCCGTACCCTCATCCTAATCCGTACGCGGACACTGACCCGCGCGTCCGCATGTGCCCCGACCCTAGCACGTGTCCGCACCCTCACCTGTGCCCTCAGCCTTGCCGTTCCCTAACCCTAACCCTAGCCCGGAACGGAAACCCACCGGCAGCCCCACACCTTAGCCTCCGCCGTACCCTCATCCTAATCCGTACGCGGACACTGACCCACGCGTCCGCACGTGCCCCGACCCTAGCACGTGTCCGCACCCTGACCTGTGCCCTCAGCCTTGCCGTTCCCTAACCCTAACCCTAGCCCGGAACGGAAACCCACCGGCAGCCCCACACCTTAGCCTCCGCCGTACCCTCATCCTAATCCGTACGCGGACACTGACCCGCGCGTCCGCACGTGCCCCGACCCTAGCACGTGTCCGCACCCTGACCTGTGCCCTCAGCCTTGCCGTTCCCTAACCCTAACCCTAGCCCGGAACGGAAACCCACCGGCAGCCCCACACCTTAGCCTCCGCCGTACCCTCATCCTAATCCGTACGCGGACACTGACCCGCGTGTCCGCACGTGCCCCGACCCTAGCACGTGTCCGCACCCTCACCTGTGCCCTCAGCCTTGCCGTTCCCTAACCCTAACCCTAGCCCGGAACGGAAACCTACCGGCAGCCCCACACCTTAGCCTCCGCCGTACCCTCATCCTAATCCGTACGCGGACACTGACCCGCGCGTCCGCACGTGCCCCGACCCTAGCACGTGTCCGCACCCTCACCTGTGCCCTCAGCCTTGCCGTTCCCTAACCCTAACCCTAGCCCGGAACGGAAACCCACCGGCAGCCCCACACTTTAGCCTCCGCCGTACCCTCATCCTAATCCGTACGCGGACACGGACCCGCGCGTCCGCACGTGCCACGACCTTAGCACGTGTCCGCCCCCTCGCCTGTGCCCTCAGCCTTGCCGTTCCCTAACCCTAACCCTAGCCCGGAAAGGAAACCCACCGGCAGCCCCACACCTTAGCCTCCGCCGTACCCTCATCCTAATCCGTACGCGGACACTGACCCACGCGTCCGCACGTGCCCCGACCCTAGCACGTGTCCGCACCCTGACCTGTGCCCTCAGCCTTGCCGTTCCCTAACCCTAACCCAAGCCCGGAACGGAAACCCACCGGCAGCCCCACACCTTAGCCTCCGCCATACCCTCATCCTAATCCGTCCGCGGACACTGACCCGCGCGTCCGCACGTGCCACGACCCTAGCACGTGTCCGCACCCTCACCTGTGCCCTCAGCCTTGCCGTTCCCTAACCCTAACCCTAGCCCGGAACGCAAACCCACCGGCAGCCCCACACCTTAGCCTCCGCCGTACCCTCATCCTAATCCGTACGCGGACACTGACCCACGCGTCCGCACGTGCCCCGACCCTAGCACGTGTCCGCACCGTCACCTGTGCCCTCAGCCTTGCTGTTCCCTAACCCTAACCCTAGCACGGAAGGGAAACCCACCGGCAGCCCCACACCTTAGCCTCCGCCGTACCCTCATCCTAATCCGTACGCGGACACTGACCCACGCGTCCGCACGTGCCCCGACCCTAGCACGTGTCCGCACCCTGACCTGTGCCCTCAGCCTTGCCGTTCCCTAACCCTAACCCTAGCCCGGAACGGAAACCCACCGGCAGCCCCACACCTTAGCCTCCGCCGTACCCTCATCCTAATCCGTACGCGGACACTGACCCGCGCGTCCGCACGTGCCCCGACCCTAGCACGTGTCCGCACCCTCACCTGTGCCCTCAGCCTTGCCGTTCCCTAACCCTAACCCTAGCCCGGAACGGAAACCCACCGGCAGCCCCACACCTTAGCCTCCGCCGTACCCTCATCCTAATCCATACGCGGACACTGACCCGCGCGTCCGCACGTGCCACAACCCTAGCACGTGTCCGCACCCTCGCCTGTGCCCTCAGCCTTGCCGTTCCCTAACCCTAACCCTAGCCCGGAAGGGAAACCCACCGGCAGCCCCACACCTTAGCCTCCGCCGTACCCTCATCCTAATCCGTAGGCGGACACTGACCCGCGCGTCCGCACGTGGCCCGACCCTAGCACGTGTCCGCACCCTCACCTGTGCCCTCAGCCTTGCCGTTCCCTAACCCTAACCCTAGCCCGGAACGGAAACCCACCGGCAGCCCCACACCTTAGCCTCCGCAGTACCCTCATCCTAATCCGTACGCGGACACTGACCCGCGCGTCCGCACGTGCCCCGACCCTAGAACGTGTCCGCACCCTCGCCTGTGCCCTCAGCCTTGCCGTTCCCTAACCCTAACCCTAGCCCGGAATGGAAAACCACAGGCAGCCCCACACCTTAGCCTCCGCCGTACCCTCATCCTAATCCGTACGCGGACACTGACCCACGCGTCCGCACGTGCCCCGACCCTAGCACGTGTCCGCACCCTCACCTGTGCCCTCAGCCTTGCCGTTCCCTAACCCTAACCCTAGCCCGGAACGGAAACCCACCGGCAGCCCCACACCTTAGCCTCCGCCGTACCCTCATCCTAATCCATACGCGGACACTGACCCGCGCGTCCGCACGTGCCCCGACCCTAGCACGTCTCCGCACCCTCACCTGTGCCCTCAGCATTGCCGTTCCCTAACCCTAAACCTAGCCCGGAACGCAAACCCACCGGCAGCCCCACACCTCAGCCTCCGCCGTACCCTCATCCTAATCCGTACGCGGACACTGACCCGCACGTGCCCCGACCCTAGCACGTGTCCGCACCCTCACCTGTGCCTTCAGCCTTGCCGTTCCCTAACCCTAACCCTAGCCCGGAACGGAAACCCACCGGCAGCCCCACACCTTAGCCTCCGCCGTACCCTCATCCTAATCCGTACGCGGACACTGACCCGCGCGTCCGCACGTGCCACGACCCTAGCACGTGTCCGCACCCTCACCTGTGCCCTCAGCCTTGCCGTTCCCTAACCCTAAACCTAGCCCGGAACGGAAACCCACCGGCAGCCCCACACCTTAGCCTCCGACGTACCCTCATCCTAATCCGTACGCGGACACAGACCCGCGCGTCCGCACATGCCCCGACCCTAGCACGTGTCCGCACCCTCACCTGTGCCTTCAGCCTTGCCGTTCCCTAACCCTAACCCTAGCCTGGAACGCAAACCCACCGGCAGCCCCACACCTTAGCCTCCGCCGTACCCTCATCCTAATCCGTACGCGGACACTGACCCGCGCGTCCGCACGTGCCCCGACCCTAGCACGTGTCCGCACCCTCACCTGTGCCCTCAGCCTTGCCGTTCCCTAACCCTAACCCTAGCCCGGAACGGAAACCCACCGGCAGCCCCACACCTTAGCCTCCGCCGTACCCTCATCCTAATCCGTACGCGGACACTGACCCGCGCGTCCGCACGTGCCCCGACCCTAGCACGTGTCTGCACCCTCGCCTGTGCCCTCAGCCTTGCCGTTCCCTAACCCTAACCCTAGCCCGGAACGGAAACCCACCGGCAGCCCCACACCTTAGCCTCCGCCGTACCCTCATCCTAATCCGTACGCGGACACTGACCCACGCGTCCGCACGAGCCCCGACCATAGCACGTGTCCGCACCCTCACCTGTGCCCTCAGCCTTGCCGTTCCCTAACCCTAACCCTAGCCCGGAATGGAAACCCACCGGCAGCCCCACACCTTAGCCTCCGCCGTACCCTCATCCTAATCCGTACGCGGACACTGACCCTCGCGTCCGCACGTGCCACGACCCTAGCACGTGTCCGCACCCTCGCCTGTGCCCTCAGCCTTGCCGTTCCCTAACCCTAACCCTAGCCCGGAAGGGAAACCCACCGGCAGCCCCACACCTTAGCCTCCGCCGTACCCTCATCCTAATCCGTAGGCGGACACTGACCCGCGCGTCCGCACGTGCCCCGACCCTAGCACGTGTCCGCACCCTCACCTGTGCCCTCAGCCTTGCCGTTCCCTAACCCTAACCCTAGCCCGGAACGGAAACCCACCGGCAGCCCCACACCTTAGCCTCCGCCGTACCCTCATCCTAATCCGTACGCGGACACTGACCCGCGCGTCCGCACGTGCCCCGACCCTAGAACGTGTCCGCACCCTCGCCTGTGCCCTCAGCCTTGCCGTTCCCTAACCCTAACCCTAGCCCGGAATGGAAAACCACCGGCAGCCCCACACCATAGCCTCCGCCGTACCCTCATCCTAATCCGTACGCGGACACTGACCCGCGCGTCCGCACGTGCCCCGACCCTAGCACGTGTCCGCACCCTCACCTGTACCCTCAGCCTTGCCGTTCCCTAACCCTAACCCTAGCCCGGAACGGAAACCCACCGGCAGCCCCACACCTTAGCCTCCGCCGTACCCTCATCCTAATCCGTAGGCGGACACTGACCCGCGCGTCCGCACGTGCCCCGACCCTAGCACGTGTCCGCACCCTCACCTGTGCCCTCAGCCTTGCCGTTCCCTAACCCTAACCCTAGCCCGGAACGGAAACCCACCGGCAGCCCCACACCTTAGCCTCCGCCGTACCCTCATCCTAATCCGTACGCGGACACTGACCCGCGCGTCCGCACGTGCCCCGACCCTAGCACGTGTCCACACCCTCACCTGTGCCCTCAGCCTTGCCGTTCCCTAACCCTAACCCTAGCCCGGAACGGAAAACCACCGGCAGCCGCACACCTTATACTCCGCCGTACCCACATCCTAATCCGTACGCGGACACTGACCCGCGCGTCCGCACGTGCCCCGACCCTATAACGTCTCCGCACCCTGATCTGTGCCCTCAGCCTTGCCGTTCCCTAACCCTAACCCTAGCCCGGAACGGAAACCCACCGGCAGCCCCACACCTTAGCCTCCGCCGTACCCTCATTCTAATCCGTACGCGGACACTGACCCGCACGTCCGCACGTGCTCCGACCCTAGCACGTGTCCGCACCCTCACCTGTGCCCTCAGCCTTGCCGTTCCCTAACCCTAACCCTAGCCCGGAACGGAAACCCACCGGCAGCCCCACACCTTAGCCTCCGCCGTACCCTCATCCTAATCCGTACGCGGACACTGACCCGCGCGTCCGCACGTGCCCCGACCCTAGAACGTGTCCGCACCCTCGCCTGTGCCCTCAGCCTTGCCGTTCCCTAACCCTAACCCTAGCCCGGAATGGAAAACCACCGGCAGCCCCACACCATAGCCTCCACCGTACCCTCATCCTAATCCGTACGCGGACACTGACCCGCGCGTCCGCACGTGCCCCGACCCTAGCACGTGTCCGCACCCTCACCTGTACCCTCAGCCTTGCCGTTCCCTAACCCTAACCCTAGCCCGGAACGGAAACCCACCGGCAGCCCCACACCTTAGCCTCCGCCGTACCCTCATCCTAATCCGTAGGCGGACACTGACCCGCGCGTCCGCACGTGCCCCGACCCTAGCACGTGTCCGCACCCTCACCTGTGCCCTCAGCCTTGCCGTTCCCTAACCCTAACCCTAGCCCGGAACGGAAACCCACCGGCAGCCCCACACCTTAGCCTCCGCCGTACCCTCATCCTAATCCGTACGCGGACACTGACCCGCGCGTCCGCACGTGCCCCGACCCTAGCACGTGTCCACACCCTCACCTGTGCCCTCAGCCTTGCCGTTCCCTAACCCTAACCCTAGCCCGGAACGGAAAACCACCGGCAGCCGCACACCTTATACTCCGCCGTACCCACATCCTAATCCGTACGCGGACACTGACCCGCGCGTCCGCACGTGCCCCGACCCTATAACGTCTCCGCACCCTGATCTGTGCCCTCAGCCTTGCCGTTCCCTAACCCTAACCCTAGCCCGGAACGGAAACCCACCGGCAGCCCCACACCTTAGCCTCCGCCGTACCCTCATCCTAATCCATACGCGGACACTGACCCGCGCGTCCGCACGTGCCCCGACCCTAGCACGTGTCGGCACCCTCACCTGTGCCATCAGCCTTGCCGTTCCCTAACCCTAACCCTAGCCCGGAACGGAAACCCACCGGCAGCCCCACACCTTAGCCTCCGCCGTACCCTCATCCTAATCCGTACGCGGACACTGACACGCGCGTCCGCACGTGCCCCGACCCTAGCACGTGTCCGCACCGTCACCTGTGCCCTCAGCCTTGCTGTTCCCTAAGCCTAACCCTAGCACGGAAGGGAAACCCACCGGCAGCCCCACACCTTAGCCTCCGCCGTACCCTCATCCTAATCCGTACGCGGACACTGACCCACGCGTCCGCACGTGCCCCGACCCTAGCACGTGTCCGCACCCTGACCTGTGCCCTCAGCCTTGCCGTTCCCTAACCCTAACCCTAGCCCGGAACGGAAACCCACCGGCAGCCCCACACCTTAGCCTCCGCCGTACCCTCATCCTAATCCGTACGCGGACACTGACCCGCGCGTCCGCACGTGCCCCGACCCTAGCACGTGTCCGCACCCTCACCTGTGCCCTCAGCCTTGCCGTTCCCTAACCCTAACCCTAGCCCGGAACGGAAACCCACCGGCAGCCCCACACCTTAGCCTCCGCCGTACCCTCATCCTAATCCGTACGCGGACACTGACCCGCGCGTCCGCACGTGCCACAACCCTAGCACGTGTCCGCACCCTCGCCTGTGCCCTCAGCCTTGCCGTTCCCTAACCCTAACCCTAGCCCGGAAGGGAAACCCACCGGCAGCCCCACACCTTAGCCTCCGCCGTACCCTCATCCTAATCCGTAGGCGGACACTGACCCGCGCGTCCGCACGTGGCCCGTCCCTAGCACGTGTCCGCACCCTCACCTGTGCCCTCAGCCTTGCCGTTCCCTAACCCTAACCCTAGCCCGGAACGGAAACCCACCGGCAGCCCCACACCTTAGCCTCCGCAGTACCCTCATCCTAATCCGTACGCGGACACTGACCCGCGCGTCCGCACGTGCCCCGACCCTAGAACGTGTCCGCACCCTCGCCTGTGCCCTCAGCCTTGCCGTTCCCTAACCCTAACCCTAGCCCGGAATGGAAAACCACAGGCAGCCCCACACCTTAGCCTCCGCCGTACCCTCATCCTAATCCGTACGCGGACACTGACCCGCGCGTCCGCACGTGCCCCGACCCTAGCACGTGTCTGCACCCTCGCCTGTGCCCTCAGCCTTGCCGTTCCCTAACCCTAACCCTAGCCCGGAACGGAAACCCACCGGCAGCCCCACACCTTAGCCTCCGCCGTACCCTCATCCTAATCCGTACGCGGACACTGACCCGCGCGTCCGCACGAGCCCCGACCCTAGCACGTGTCCGCACCCTCACCTGTGCCCTCAGCCTTGCCGTTCCCTAACCCTAACCCTAGCCCGGAATGGAAACCCACCGGCAGCCCCACACCTTAGCCTCCGCCGTACCCTCATCCTAATCCGTACGCGGACACTGACCCGCGCGTCCGCACGTGCCACGACCCTAGCACGTGTCCGCACCCTCGCCTGTGCCCTCAGCCTTGCCGTTCCCTAACCCTAACCCTAGCCCGGAAGGGAAACCCACCGGCAGCCCCACACCTTAGCCTCCGCCGTACCCTCATCCTAATCCGTAGGCGGACACTGACCCGCGCGTCCGCACGTGCCCCGACCCTAGCACGTGTCCGCACCCTCACCTGTGCCCTCAGCCTTGCCGTTCCCTAACCCTAACCCTAGCCCGGAACGGAAACCCACCGGCAGCCCCACACCTTAGCCTCCGCCGTACCCTCATCCTAATCCGTACGCGGACACTGACCCGCGCGTCCGCACGTGCCCCGACCCTAGAACGTGTCCGCACCCTCGCCTGTGCCCTCAGCCTTGCCGTTCCCTAACCCTAACCCTAGCCCGGAATGGAAAACCACCGGCAGCCCCACACCATAGCCTCCGCCGTACCCTCATCCTAATCCGTACGCGGACACTGACCCGCGCGTCCGCACGTGCCCCGACCCTAGCACGTGTCCGCACCCTCACCTGTACCCTCAGCCTTGCCGTTCCCTAACCCTAACCCTAGCCCGGAACGGAAACCCACCGGCAGCCCCACACCTTAGCCTCCGCCGTACCCTCATCCTAATCCGTAGGCGGACACTGACCCGCGCGTCCGCACGTTCCCCGACCCTAGCACGTGTCCGCACCCTCACCTGTGCCCTCAGCCTTGCCGTTCCCTAACCCTAACCCTAGCCCGGAACGGAAACCCACCGGCAGCCCCACACCTTAGCCTCCGCCGTACCCTCATCCTAATCCGTACGCGGACACTGACCCGCGCGTCCGCACGTGCCCCGACCCTAGCACGTGTCCACACCCTCACCTGTGCCCTCAGCCTTGCCGTTCCCTAACCCTAACCCTAGCCCGGAACGGAAAACCACCGGCAGCCGCACACCTTATACTCCGCCGTACCCACATCCTAATCCGTACGCGGACACTGACCCGCGCGTCCGCACGTGCCCCGACCCTATAACGTCTCCGCACCCTGATCTGTGCCCTCAGCCTTGCCGTTCCCTAACCCTAACCCTAGCCCGGAACGGAAACCCACCGGCAGCCCCACACCTTAGCCTCCGCCGTACCCTCATCCTAATCCATACGCGGACACTGACCCGCGCGTCCGCACGTGCCCCGACCCTAGCACGTGTCGGCTCCCTCACCTGTGCCATCAGCCTTGCCGTTCCCTAACCCTAACCCTAGCCCGGAACGGAAACCCACCGGCAGCCCCACACCTTAGCCTCCGCCGTACCCTCATCCTAATCCGTACGCAGACACTGACACGCGCGTCCGCACGTGCCCCGACCCTAGCACGTGTCCGCACCCTCACGTATGACCTCAGCCTTGCCGTTCCCTAACCCTAACCCTAGCCCGGAACGGAAACCCACCGGCAGCCCCACACCTTAGCCTCCGCCGTACGCTCATCCTAATCCGTACGCGGACACTGACCCGCGCGTCCGCACGTGCCCCGACCCTAGCACGTGTCCGCACCCTCACCTGTGCCCTCAGCCTTGCCGTTCCCTAACCCTAACCCTAGCCCGGAAGGGAAACCCACCGGCAGCCCCACACCTTAGCCTCCGCCGTACCCTCATCCTAATCCGTACGCGGACACTGACCCGCACGTCCGCACGTGCTCCGACCCTAGCACGTGTCCGCACCCTCACCTGTGCCCTCAGCCTTGCCGTTCCCTAACCCTAACCCTAGCCCAGAACGGAAACCCACCGGCAGCCCCACACCTTAGCCTCCGCCGTACCCTCATCCTAATCCGTACGCGGACACTGACCCGCGTGTCCGCACGTGCCCCGACCCTAGCACGTGTCCGCACCCTCGCCTGTGCCCTCAGCCTTGCCGTTTCCTAACCCTAACCCTAGCCCGGAACGGAAACCCACCGGCAGCCCCACACTTTAGCCTCCGCCGTACCCTCATCCTAATCCGTAGGCGGACACTGACCCGCGCGTCCGCACGTGCACCGACCCTAGCACGTGTCCACACCCTCACCTGTGCCCTCAGCCTTGCCGTTCCCTAACCCTAACCCTAGCCCGGAACGGAAACCCACCGGCAGCCCCACACCTTAGCCTCCGCCGTACCCTCATCCTAATCCGTACGCGGACACTGACCCGCGCGTCCGCACGTGCCCCGACCCTAGCACGTGTCCACACCCTCACCTGTGCCCTCAGCCTTGCCGTTCCCTAACCCTAACCCTAGCCCGGAACGGAAACCCACCGACAGCCCCACACCTTATACTCCGCCGTACCCTCATCCTAATCCGTACGCGGACACTGACCCGCGCGTCCGCACGTGCCCCGAACCTATCACGTCTCCGCACCCTGACCTGTGCCCTCAGCCTTGCCGTTCCCTAACCCTAACCCTAGCCCGGAACGGAAACCCACCGGCAGCCCCACACCTTAGCCTCCGCCGTACCCTCATCCTAATCCATACGCGGACACTGACCCGCGCGTCCTCACGTGCCCCGACCCTAGCACGTGTCCGCACCCTCACCTGTGCCATCAGCCTTGCCGATCCCTAACCCTAACCCTAGCCCGGAACGGAAACCCACCGGCAGCCCCACACCTTAGCCTCCGCCGTACCCACATCCTAATCCATACGCGGACACTGACCCGCGCGTCCGCACGTGCCCCGACCCTAGCACGTGTCCGCACCCTCGCCTGTGCCCTCAGCCTTGCCGTTCCCTAACCCTAACCCTAGCCCGGAACGGAAACCCACCGGCAGCCCCACAACTTAGCCTCCGCCGTACCCTCATCCTAATCCGTACGCGGACAATGACCCGCGCGTCCGCACGTGCTCCGACCCTAGCACATGTCCGCACCCTCACCTGTGCCCTCAGCCTTTCCGTTCCCTAACCCTAACCCTAGCCCGGAATGGAAACCCACCGGCAGCCCCACACCTTAGCCTCCACCGTACCCTCATCCTAATCCGTACGCGGACACTGACCCGCGCGTCCGCACGTGCCCCGACCCTAGCACGTGTCCGCACCCTCACCTGTGCCCTCAGCCTTGCCGTTCCCTAACCCTAACCCTAGCCCGGAACGGAAACCCACCGGCAGCCCCACACCTTAGCCTCCGCCGTACCCTCATCCTAATCCGTACGCGGACACTGACCCACGCGTCCGCACGTGCCCCGACCCTAGCACGTGTCCGCACCCTGACCTGTGCCCTCAGCCTTGCCGTTCCCTAACCCTAACCCTAGCCCGGAACGGAAACCCACCGGCAGCCCCACACCTTAGCCTCCGCCGTACCCTCATCCTAATCCGTACGCGGACACTGACCCGCGCGTCCGCACGTGCCCCGACCCTAGCACGTGTCCGCACCCTGACCTGTGCCCTCAGCCTTGCCGTTCCCTAACCCTAACCCTAGCCCGGAACGGAAACCCACCGGCAGCCCCACACCTTAGCCTCCGCCGTACCCTCATCCTAATCCGTACGCGGACACTGACCCGCGTGTCCGCACGTGCCCCGACCCTAGCACGTGTCCGCACCCTCACCTGTGCCCTCAGCCTTGCCGTTCCCTAACCCTAACCCTAGCCCGGAACGGAAACCCACCGGCAGCCCCACACCTTAGCCTCCGCCGTACCCTCATCCTAATCCGTACGCGGACACTGACCCGCGCGTCCGCACGTGCCCCGACCCTAGCACGTGTCCGCACCCTCACCTGTGCCCTCAGCCTTGCCGTTCCCTAACCCTAACCCTAGCCCGGAACGGAAACCCACCGGCAGCCCCACACTTTAGCCTCCGCCGTACCCTCATCCTATTCCGTACGCGGACACGGACCGGCGCGTCCGCACGTGCCACGACCTTAGCACGTGTCCGCCCCCTCGCCTGTGCCCTCAGCCTTGCCGTTCCCTAACCCTAACCCTAGCCCGGAAAGGAAACCCACCGGCAGCCCCACACCTTAGCCTCCGCCGTACCCTCATCCTAATCCGTACGCGGACACTGACCCACGCGTCCGCACGTGCCCCGACCCTAGCACGTGTCCGCACCCTGACCTGTGCCCTCAGCCTTGCCGTTCCCTAACCCTAACCCAAGCCCGGAACGGAAACCCACCGGCAGCCCCACACCTTAGCCTCCGCCATACCCTCATCCTAATCCGTCCGCGGACACTGACCCGCGCGTCCGCACGTGCCACGACCCTAGCACGTGTCCGCACCCTCACCTGTGCCCTCAGCCTTGCCGTTCCCTAACCCTAACCCTAGCCCGGAACGGAAACCCACCGGCAGCCCCACACCTTAGCCTCCGCCGTACCCTCATCCTAATCCGTACGCGGACACTGACCCGCGCGTCCGCACGTGCCCCGACCCTAGCACGTGTCCGCACCCTCACCTGTGCCCTCAGCCTTGCCGTTCCCTAACCCTAACCCTAGCCCGGAACGGAAACCCACCGGCAGCCCCACACCTTAGCCTCCGCCGTACCCTCATCCTAATCCGTACGCGGACACTGACCCGCGCGTCCGCACGTGCCACAACCCTAGCACGTGTCCGCACCCTCGCCTGTGCCCTCAGCCTTGCCGTTCCCTAACCCTAACCCTAGCCCGGAAGGGAAACCCACCGGCAGCCCCACACCTTAGCCTCCGCCGTACCCTCATCCTAATCCGTAGGCGGACACTGACCCGCGCGTCCGCACGTGCCCCGACCCTAGCACGTGTCCGCACCCTCACCTGTGCCCTCAGCCTTGCCGTTCCCTAACCCTAACCCTAGCCCGGAACGGAAACCCACCGGCAGCCCCACACCTTAGCTTCCGCAGTACCCTCATCCTAATCCGTACGCGGACACTGACCCGCACGTCCGCATGTGCCCCGACCCTAGAACGTGTCCGCACCCTCGCCTGTGCCCTCAGCCTTGCCGTTCCCTAACCCTAACCCTAGCCCGGAATGGAAAACCACAGGCAGCCCCACACCTTAGCCTCCGCCGTACCCTCATCCTAATCCGTACGCGGACACTGACCCACGCGTCCGCACGTGCCCCGACCCTAGCACGTGTCCGCACCCTCACCTGTGCCCTCAGCCTTGCCGTTCCCTAACCCTAACCCTAGCCCGGAACGGAAACCCACCGGCAGCCCCACACCTTAGCCTCCGCCGTACCCTCATCCTAATCCGTAGGCGGACACTGACCCGCGCGTCCGCACGTGCCCCGACCCTAGCACGTGTCCGCACCCTCACCTGTGCCCTCAGCCTTGCCGTTCCCTAACCCAAACCCTAGCCCGGAACGGAAACCCACCGGCAGCCCCACACCTTAGCCTCCGCCGTACCCTCATCCTAATCCGTACGCGGACACTGACCCGCGCGTCCGCACGTATCCCGACCCTAGCACGTGTCCACACCCTCACCTGTGCCCTCAGCCTTGCCGTTCCCTAACCCTAACCCTAGCCCGGAACGGAAACCCACCGGCAGCCCCACACCTTATAATCCGCCGTACCCTCATCCTAATCCGTACGCGGACACTGACCCGCGCGTCCGCACGTGCCCCGACCCTATCACGTCTCCGCACCCTCACCTGTGCCCTCAGCCTTGCCGTTCCCTAACCCTAACCCTAGCCCGGAACGGAAACCCACCGGCAGCCCCACACCTTAGCCTCCGCCGTACCCTCATCCTAATCCATACGCGGACACTGACCCGCGCGTCCGCACGTGCCCCGACACTAGCACGTCTCCGCACCCTCACCTGGGCCCTCAGCCTTGCCGTTCCCTAACCCTAACCCTAGCCCGGAACGCAAACCCACCGGCAGCCCCACACCTCAGCCTCCGCCGTACCCTCATCCTAATCCGTACGCGGACACTGACCCGCGCGTCCGCACGTGCCCCGACCCTAGCACGTGTCCGCACCCTCACCTGTGCCTTCAGCCTTGCCGTTCCCTAACCCTAACCCTAGCCTGGAACGCAAACCCACCGGCAGCCCCACACCTTAGCCTCCGCCGTACCCTCATCCTAATCCGTACGCGGACACTGACCCGCGCGTCCGCACGTGCCCCGACCCTAGCACGTGTCCGCACCCTCACCTGTGCCCTCAGCCTTGCCGTTCCCTAACCCTAACCCTAGCCCGGAACGGAAACCCACCGGCAGCCCCACACCTTAGCCTCCGCCGTACCCTCATCCTAATCCGTACGCGGACACTGACCCGCGCGTCCGCACGTGCCACGACCCTAGCACTTGTCCGCACCCTCGCCTGTGCCCTCAGCCTTGCCTTTCCCTAACCCTAACCCTAGCCCGGAAGGGAAACCCTCCGGCAGCCCCACACCTTAGCCTCCGCCGTACCCTCATCCTAATCCGTAGGCGGACACTGACCCGCGCGTCCGCACGTGCCCCGACCCTAGCACGTGTCCGCACCCTCACCTGTGCCCTCAGCCTTGCCGTTCCCTAACCCTAACCCTAGCCCGGAACGGAAACCCACCGGCAGCCCCACACCTTAGCCTCCGCCGTACCCTCATCCTAATCCGTAGGCGGACACTGACCCGCGCGTCCGCACGTGCCCTGACCCTAGCACGTGTCCGCACCCTCACCTGTGCCCTCAGCCTTGCCGTTCCCTAACCCTAACCCTAGCCCGGAACGGAAACCCACCGGCAGCCCCACACCTTAGCCTCCGCCGTACCCTCATCCTAATCCGTACGCGGACACTGATTCGCGCGTCCGCACGTGCCCCGACCCTAGCACGTGTCCACACCCTCACCTGTGCCCTCAGCCTTGCCGTTCCCTAACCCTAACCCTAGCCCGGAACGGAAACCCACCGGCAGCCCCACACCTTATACTCCACCGTACCCTCATCCTAATCCGTACGCGGACACTGACCCGCGCGTCCGCACGTGCCCCGACCCTATCACGTCTGCGCACCCTGACCTGTGCCCTCAGCCTTGCTGTTCCCTAACCCTAACCCTAGCCCGGAACGGAAACCCACCGGCAGCCCCACACCTTAGCCTCCGCCGTACCCTCATCCTAATCCATACGTGGACACTGACCCGCGCGTCCGCACGTGCCCCGACCCTAGCACGTGTCCGCACCCTCACCTGTGCCCTCAGCCTTGCCGTTCCCTAACCCTAACCCTAGCCCGGAATGGAAACCCACCGGCAGCCCCACACCTTAGCCTCCGCCGTACCCTCATCCTAATCCGTACGCGGACACTGACCCGCGCGTCCGCACGTGCCCCGACCCTAGCACGTGTCCGCACCCTCGCCTGTGCCCTCAGCCTTGACGTTCCCTAAACCTAACCCTACCCCGGAACGGAAACCCACCGGCAGCCCCACACCTTAGCCTCCGCCGTACCCTCATCCTAATCTGTACGCGGACACTGTCCCGCGCGTCCGCACGAGCCCCGAACCTAGCACGTGTCCGCACCCTCACCTGTGCCCTCAGCCTTGCCGTTCCCTAACCCTAACCCTAGCCCGGAACGGAAACCCACCGGCAGCCCCACACCTTAGCCTCCGCCGTACCCTCATCCTAATCCGTACGCGGACACTGACCCGCGCGTCCGCACGTGCCACGACCCTAGCACGTGTCCGCACCCTCACCTGTGCCCTCAGCCTTGCCGTTCCCTAACCCTAAACCTAGCCCGGAACGGAAACCCACCGGCAGCCCCACACCTTAGCCTCCGACGTACCCTCATCCTAATCCGTACGCGGACACAGACCCGCGCGTCCGCACATGCCCCGACCCTAGCACGTGTCCGCACCCTCACCTGTGCCCTCAGCCTTGCCGTTCCCTAACCCTAACCCTAGCCCGGAAGGGAAACCCACCGGCAGCCCCACACATTAGCCTCCGACGTACCCTCATCCTAATCCGTACGCGGACACAGACCCGCGCGTCCGCACGTGCCCCGACCCTAGCACGTGTCCGCACCCTCACCTGTGCCCTCAGCCTTGCCGTTCCCTAACCCTAACCCTAGCCCGGAACGCAAACCCACCGGCAGCCCCACACCTCAGCCTCCGCCGTACCCTCATCCTAATCCGTACGCGGACACTGACCCGCGCGTCCGCACGTGCCCCGACCCTAGCACGTGTCCGCACCCTCACCTGTGCCTTCAGCCTTGCCGTTCCCTAACCCTAACCCTAGCCTGGAACGCAAACCCACCGGCAGCCCCACACCTTAGCCTCCGCCGTACCCTCATCCTAATCCGTACGCGGACACTGACCCGCGCGTCCGCACGTGCCCCGACCCTAGCACGTGTCCGCACCCTCACCTGTGCCCTCAGCCTTGCCGTTCCCTAACCCTAACCCTAGCCCGGAACGGAAACCCACCAGCAGCCCCACACCTTAGCCTCCGCCGTACCCTCATCCTAATCCGTACGCGGACACTGACCCGCGCGTCCGCACGTGCCCCGACCCTAGCACGTGTCTGCACCCTCGCCTGTGCCCTCAGCCTTGCCGTTCCCTAACCCTAACCCTAGCCCGGAACGGAAACCCACCGGCAGCCCCACAACTTAGCCTCCGCCGTACCCTCATCCTAATCCGTACGCGGACACTGACCCGCGCGTCCGCACGAGCCCCGACCCTAGCACGTGTCCGCACCCTCACCTGTGCCCTCAGCCTTGCCGTTCCCTAACCCTAACCCTAGCCCGGAACGGAAACCCACCGGCAGCCCCACACCTTAGCCTCCGCCGTACCCTCATCCTAATCCGTACACGGACACTGACCCGCGCGTCCACACGTGCCACGACCCTAGCACGTGTCCGCACCCTCACCTGTGCCCTCAGCCTTGCAGTTCCCTAACCCTAACCCTAGCCCGGAAGGGAAACCCACCGGCAGCCCCACACCTTAGCCTCCGCCGTACCCTCATCCTAATCCGTAGGCGGACACTGACCTGCGCGTCCGCACGTGCCCCGAACCTAGCACGTGTCCGCACCCTCACCTGTGCCCTCAGCCTTGCCGTTCCCTAACCCTAACCCTAGCCCGGAACGGAAACCCACCGGCAGCCCCACACCTTAGCCTCCGCCGTACCCTCATCCTAATCCGTAGGCGGACACTGACCCGCGCGTCCGCACGTGCCCCGACCCTAGCACGTGTCCGCACCCTCACCTGTGCCCTCAGCCTTGCCGTTCCCTAACCCTAACCCTAGCCCGGAACGGAAACCCACCGGCAGCCCCACACCTTAGCCTCCGCCGTACCCTCATCCTAATCCGTACGCGGACACTGATTCGCGCGTCCGCACGTGCCCCGACCCTAGCACGTTTCCACACCCTCACCTGTGCCCTCAGCCTTGCCGTTCCCTAACCCTAACCCTAGCCCGGAACGGAAACCCACCGGCAGCCCCACACCTTATACTCTGCCGTACCCTCATCCTAATCCGTACGCGGACACTGACCCGCGCGTCCGCACGTGTCCCGACCCTATCACGTCTCCGCACCCTGACTTGTGCCCTCAGCCTTGCCGTTCCCTAACCCTAACCCTAGCCCGGAACGGAAACCCACCGGCAGCCCCACAACTTAGCCTCCGCCGTACCCTCATCCTAATCCATACGTGGACACTGACCCGCGCGTCCGCACGTGCCCCGACCCTAGCACGTGTCCGCACCCTCACCTGTGCCCTCAGCCTTGCCGTTCCCTAACCCTAACCCTAGCCCGGAACGGAAACCCACCGGCAGCCCCACACCTTAGCCTCCGCCGTACCCTCATCCTAATCCGTACGCGGACACTGACCCGCGCGTCCGCACGTGCCCCGACCCTAGCACGTGTCCGCACCCTCGCCTGTGCCCACAGCCTTGACGTTCCCTAAACCTAACCCTAGCCCGGAACGGAAACCCACCGGCAGCCCCACACCTTAGCCTCCGCCGTATCCTCATCCTAATCCGTACGCGGACACTGACCCGCGCGTCCGCACGAGCCCCGAACCTAGCACGTGTCCGCACCCTCACCTGTGCCCTCAGCCTTGCCGTTCCCTAACCCTAACCCTAGCCCGGAATGGAAACCCACCGGTAGCCCCACACCTTAGCCTCCGCCGTACCCTCATCCTAATCCGTACGCGGACACTGACCCGCGCGTCCGCACGTGCCACGACCCTAGCACGTGTCCGCACCCTCGCCTGTGCCCTCAGCCTTGCCGTTCCCTAACCCTAACCCTAAACCGGAAGGGAAACCCACCGGCAGCCCCACACCTTAGCCTCCGCCGTACCCTCATCCTAATCCGTAGGCGGACACTGACCCGCGCGTCCGCGCGTGCCCCGACCCTAGCACGTGTCCGCACCCTCACCTGTGCCCTCAGCCTTGCCGTTCCCTAACCCTAACCCTAGCCCGGAACGGAAACCCACCGGCAGCCCCACACCTTAGCCTCCGCCGTACCCTCATCCTAATCCGTACGCGGACACTGACCCGCGCGTCCGCACGTGCCCCGACCCTAGAACGTGTCCGCACCCTCGCCTGTGCCCTCAGCCTTGCCGTTCCCTAACCCTAACCCTAGCCCGGAATGGAAAACCACCGGCAGCCCCACACGTTAGCCTCCGCCGTACCCTCATCCTAATCCGTACGCGGACACTGACCCGCGCGTCCGCACGTGCCCCGACCCTAGCACGTGTCCGCACCCTCACCTGTACCCTCAGCCTTGCCGTTCCCTAACCCTAACCCTAGCCCGGAACGGAAACCCACCGGCAGCCCCACACCTTAGCCTCCGCCGTACCCTCATCCTAATCCGTAGGCGGACACTGACCCGCGCGTCCGCACGTGCCCCGACCCTAGCACGTGTCCGCACCCTCACCTGTGCCCTCAGCCTTGCCGTTCCCTAACCCTAACCCTAGCCCGGAACGGAAACCCACCGGCAGCCCCACACCTTAGCCTCCGCCGTACCCTCATCCTAATCCGTACGCGGACACTGACCCGCGCGTCCGCACGTGCCCCGACCCTAGCACGTGTCCACACCCTCACCTGTGCCCTCAGCCTTGCCGTTCCCTAACCCTAACCCTAGCCCGGAACGGAAAACCACCGGCAGCCCCACACCTTATACTCCGCCGTACCCACATCCTAATCCGTACGCGGACACTGACCCGCGCGTCCGCACGTGCCCCGACCCTATAACGTCTCCGCACCCTGATCTGTGCCCTCAGCCTTGCCGTTCCCTAACCCTAACCCTAGCCCGGAACGGAAACCCACCGGCAGCCCCACACCTTAGCCTCCGCCGTACCCTCATCCTAATCCATACGCGGACACTGACCCGCGCGTCCGCACGTGCCCCGACCCTAGCACGTGTCCGCACCCTCACCTGTGCCATCAGCCTTGCCGTTCCCTAACCCTAACCCTAGCCCGGAACGGAAACCCACCGGCAGCCCCACACCTTAGCCTCCGCCGTACCCTCATCCTAATCCGTACGCGGACACTGACCCGCGCGTCCGCACGTGCCCCGACCCTAGCACGTGTCCGCACCCTCACCTGTGCCCTCAGCCTTGCCGTTCCCTAACCCTAACCCTAGCCCGGAAGGGAAACCCACCGGCAGCCCCACACCTTAGCCTCCGCCGTACCCTCATCCTAATCCGTACGCGGACACTGACCCGCGCGTCCGCACGTGCCCCGACCCTAGCACGTGTCCGCACCCTCGCCTGTGCCCTCAGCCTTGACGTTCCCTAAACCTAACCCTAGCCCGGAACGGAAACCCACCGGCAGCCCCACACCTTAGCCTCCGCCGTACCCTCATCCTAATCTGTACGCGGACACTGACCCGCGCGTCCGCACGAGCCCCGAACATAGCACGTGTCCGCACCCTCACCTGTGCCCTCAGCCTTGCCGTTCCCTAACCCTAACCCTAGCCCGGAACGGAAACCCACCGGCAGCCCCACACCTTAGCCTCCGCCGTACCCTCATCCTAATCCGTACGCGGACACTGACCCGCGCGTCCGCACGAGCCCCGACCCTAGCACGTGTCCGCACCCTCACCTGTGCCCTCAGCCTTGCCGTTCCCTAACCCTAACCCTAGCCCGGAACGGAAACCCACCGGCAGCCCCACACCTTAGCCTCCGCCGTACCCTCATCCTAATCCGTACGCGGACACTGACCCGCGCGTCCACACGTGCCACGACCCTAGCACGTGTCCGCACCCTCACCTGTGCCCTCAGCCTTGCCGTTCCCTAACCCTAACCCTAGCCCGGAAGGGAAACCCACCGGCAGCCCCACACCTTAGCCTCCGCCGTACCCTCATCCTAATCCGTAGGCGGACACTGACCTGCGCGTCCGCACGTGCCCCGACCCTAGCACGTGTCCGCACCCTCACCTGTGCCCTCAGACTTGCCGTTCCCTAACCCTAACCCTAGCCCGGAACGGAAACCCACCGGCAGCCCCACACCTTAGCCTCCGCCGTACCCTCATCCTAATCCGTACGCGGACACTGACCCGCGCGTCCGCACGTGCCACGACCCTAGCACTTGTCCGCACCCTCGCCTGTGCCCTCAGCCTTGCCTTTCCCTAACCCTAACCCTAGCCCGGAAGGGAAACCCTCCGGCAGCCCCACACCTTAGCCTCCGCCGTACCCTCATCCTAATCCGTAGGCGGACACTGACCCGCGCGTCCGCACGTGCCCCGACCCTAGCACGTGTCCGCACCCTCACCTGTGCCCTCAGCCTTGCCGTTCCCTAACCCTAACCCTAGCCCGGAACGGAAACCCACCGGCAGCCCCACACCTTAGCCTCCGCCGTACCCTCATCCTAATCCGTAGGCGGACACTGACCCGCGCGTCCGCACGTGCCCTGACCCTAGCACGTGTCCGCACCCTCACCTGTGCCCTCAGCCTTGCCGTTCCCTAACCCTAACCCTAGCCCGGAACGGAAACCCACCGGCAGCCCCACACCTTAGCCTCCGCCGTACCCTCATCCTAATCCGTACGCGGACACTGATTCGCGCGTCCGCACGTGCCCCGACCCTAGCACGTGTCCACACCCTCACCTGTGCCCTCAGCCTTGCCGTTCCCTAACCCTAACCCTAGCCCGGAACAGAAACCCACCGGCAGCCCCACACCTTATACTCCACCGTACCCTCATCCTAATCCGTACGCGGACACTGACCCGCGCGTCCGCACGTGCCCCGACCCTATCACGTCTGCACACCCTGACCTGTGCCCTCAGCCTTGCCGTTCCCTAACCCTAACCCTAGCCCGGAACGGAAACCCACCGGCAGCCCCACACCTTAGCCTCCGCCGTACCCTCATCCTAATCCATACGTGGACACTGACCCGCGCGTCCGCACGTGCCCCGACCCTAGCACGTGTCCGCACCCTCACCTGTGCCCTCAGCCTTGCCGTTCCCTAACCCTAACCCTAGCCCGGAATGGAAACCCACCGGCAGCCCCACACCTTAGCCTCCGCCGTACCCTCATCCTAATCCGTACGCGGACACTGACCCGCGCGTCCGCACGTGCCCCGACCCTAGCACGTGTCCGCACCCTCGCCTGTGCCCTCAGCCTTGACGTTCCCTAAACCTAACCCTAGCCCGGAACGGAAACCCACCGGCAGCCCCACACCTTAGCCTCCGCCGTACCCTCATCCTAATCTGTACGCGGACACTGACCCGCGCGTCCGCACGAGCCCCGAACCTAGCACGTGTCCGCACCCTCACCTGTGCCCTCAGCCTTGCCGTTCCCTAACCCTAACCCTAGCCCGGAACGGAAACCCACCGGCAGCCCCACACCTTAGCCTCCGCCGTACCCTCATCCTAATCCGTACGCGGACACTGACCCGCGCGTCCGCACGTGCCACGACCCTAGCACGTGTCCGCACCCTCACCTGTGCCCTCAGCCTTGCCGTTCCCTAACCCTAAACCTAGCCCGGAACGGAAACCCACCGGCAGCCCCACACCTTAGCCTCCGACGTACCCTCATCCTAATCCGTACGCGGACACAGACCCGCGCGTCCGCACATGCCCCGACCCTAGCACGTGTCCGCACCCTCACCTGTGCCCTCAGCCTTGCCGTTCCCTAACCCTAACCCTAGCCCGGAAGGGAAACCCACCGGCAGCCCCACACATTAGCCTCCGACGTACCCTCATCCTAATCCGTACGCGGACACAGACCCGCGCGTCCGCACGTGCCCCGACCCTAGCACGTGTCCGCACCCTCACCTGTGCCCTCAGCCTTGCCGTTCCCTAACCCTAACCCTAGCCCGGAACGCAAACCCACCGGCAGCCCCACACCTCAGCCTCCGCCGTACCCTCATCCTAATCCGTACGCGGACACTGACCCGCGCGTCCGCACGTGCCCCGACCCTAGCACGTGTCCGCACCCTCACCTGTGCCTTCAGCCTTGCCGTTCCCTAACCCTAACCCTAGCCTGGAACGCAAACCCACCGGCAGCCCCACACCTTAGCCTCCGCCGTACCCTCATCCTAATCCGTACGCGGACACTGACCCGCGCGTCCGCACGTGCCCCGACCCTAGCACGTGTCCGCACCCTCACCTGTGCCCTCAGCCTTGCCGTTCCCTAACCCTAACCCTAGCCCGGAACGGAAACCCACCGGCAGCCCCACACCTTAGCCTCCGCCGTACCCTCATCCTAATCCGTACGCGGACACTGACCCGCGCGTCCGCACGTGCCCCGACCCTAGCACGTGTCTGCACCCTCGCCTGTGCCCTCAGCCTTGCCGTTCCCTAACCCTAACCCTAGCCCGGAACGGAAACCCACCGGCAGCCCCACACCTTAGCCTCCGCCGTACCCTCATCCTAATCCGTACGCGGACACTGACCCGCGCGTCCGCACGAGCCCCGACCCTAGCACGTGTCCGCACCCTCACCTGTGCCCTCAGCCTTGCCGTTCCCTAACCCTAACCCTAGCCCGGAACGGAAACCCACCGGCAGCCCCACACCTTAGCCTCCGCCGTACCCTCATCCTAATCCGTACACGGACACTGACCCGCGCGTCCACACGTGCCACGACCCTAGCACGTGTCCGCACCCTCACCTGTGCCCTCAGCCTTGCAGTTCCCTAACCCTAACCCTAGCCCGGAAGGGAAACCCACCGGCAGCCCCACACCTTAGCCTCCGCCGTACCCTCATCCTAATCTGTAGGCGGACACTGACCTGCGCGTCCGCACGTGCCCCGACCCTAGCACGTGTCCGCACCCTCACCTGTGCCCTCAGCCTTGCCGTTCCCTAACCCTAACCCTAGCCCGGAACGGAAACCCACCGGCAGCCCCACACCTTAGCCTCCGCCGTACCCTCATCCTAATCCGTACGCGGACACTGACCCGCGCGTCCGCACGTGCCCCGACCCTAGAACGTGTCCGCACCCTCGCCTGTGCCCTCAGGCTTGCCGTTCCCTAACCCTAACCCTAGCCCGGAATGGAATACCACCGGCAGCCCCACACCTTAGCCTCCGCCGTACCCTCATCCTAATCCGTACGCGGACACTGACCCGCGCGTCCGCACGTGCCCCGACCCTAGCACGTGTCCGCACCCTCACCTGTGCCCTCAGCCTTGCCGTTCCCTAACCCTAACCCTAGCCCGGAACGGAAACCCACCGGCAGCCCCACACCTTAGCCTCCGCCGTACCCTCATCCTAATCCGTAGGCGGACACTGACCCGCGCGTCCGCACGTGCCCCGACCCTAGCACGTGTCCGCACCCTCACCTGTGCCCTCAGCCTTGCCGTTCCCTAACCCTAACCCTAGCCCGGAACGGAAACCCACCGGCAGCCCCACACCTTAGCCTCCGCCGTACCCTCATCCTAATCCGTACGCGGACACTGATTCGCGCGTCCGCACGTGCCCCGACCCTAGCACGTGTCCACACCCTCACCTGTGCCCTCAGCCTTGCCGTTCCCTAACCCTAACCCTAGCCCGGAACGGAAACCCACCGGCAGCCCCACACCTTATACTCTGCCGTACCCTCATCCTAATCCGTACGCGGACACTGACCCGCGCGTCCGCACGTGTCCCGACCCTATCACGTCTCCGCACCCTGACTTGTGCCCTCAGCCTTGCCGTTCCCTAACCCTAACCCTAGCCCGGAACGGAAACCCACCGGCAGCCCCACAACTTAGCCTCCGCCGTACCCTCATCCTAATCCATACGTGGACACTGACCCGCGCGTCCGCACGTGCCCCGACCCTAGCACGTGTCCGCACCCTCACCTGTGCCCTCAGCCTTGCCGTTCCCTAACCCTAACCCTAGCCCGGAACGGAAACCCACCGGCAGCCCCACACCTTAGCCTCCGCCGTACCCTCATCCTAATCCGTACGCGGACACTGACCCGCGCGTCCGCACGTGCCCCGACCCTAGCACGTGTCCGCACCCTCGCCTGTGCCCACAGCCTTGACGTTCCCTAAACCTAACCCTAGCCCGGAACGGAAACCCACCGGCAGCCCCACACCTTAGCCTCCGCCGTATCCTCATCCTAATCCGTACGCGGACACTGACCCGCGCGTCCGCACGAGCCCCGAACCTAGCACGTGTCCGCACCCTCACCTGTGCCCTCAGCCTTGCCGTTCCCTAACCCTAACCCTAGCCCGGAATGGAAACCCACCGGTAGCCCCACACCTTAGCCTCCGCCGTACCCTCATCCTAATCCGTACGCGGACACTGACCCGCGCGTCCGCACGTGCCACGACCCTAGCACGTGTCCGCACCCTCGCCTGTGCCCTCAGCCTTGCCGTTCCCTAACCCTAACCCTAAACCGGAAGGGAAACCCACCGGCAGCCCCACACCTTAGCCTCCGCCGTACCCTCATCCTAATCCGTAGGCGGACACTGACCCGCGCGTCCGCGCGTGCCCCGACCCTAGCACGTGTCCGCACCCTCACCTGTGCCCTCAGCCTTGCCGTTCCCTAACCCTAACCCTAGCCCGGAACGGAAACCCACCGGCAGCCCCACACCTTAGCCTCCGCCGTACCCTCATCCTAATCCGTACGCGGACACTGACCCGCGCGTCCGCACGTGCCCCGACCCTAGAACGTGTCCGCACCCTCGCCTGTGCCCTCAGCCTTGCCGTTCCCTAACCCTAACCCTAGCCCGGAATGGAAAACCACCGGCAGCCCCACACCTTAGCCTCCGCCGTACCCTCATCCTAATCCGTACGCGGACACTGACCCGCGCGTCCGCACGTGCCCCGACCCTAGCACGTGTCCGCACCCTCACCTGTACCCTCAGCCTTGCCGTTCCCTAACCCTAACCCTAGCCCGGAACGGAAACCCACCGGCAGCCCCACACCTTAGCCTCCGCCGTACCCTCATCCTAATCCGTAGGCGGACACTGACCCGCGCGTCTGCACGTGCCCCGACCCTAGCACGTGTCCGCACCCTCACCTGTGCCCTCAGCCTTGCCGTTCCCTAACCCTAACCCTAGCCCGGAATGGAAACCCACCGGCAGCCCCACACCTTAGCCTCCGCCGTACCCTCATCCTAATCCGTACGCGGACACTGACCCGCGCGTCCGCACGTGCCCCGACCCTAGCACGTGTCCACACCCTCACCTGTGCCCTCAGCCTTGCCGTTCCCTAACCCTAACCCTAGCCCGGAACGGAAAACCACCGGCAGCCCCACACCTTATACTCCGCCGTACCCACATCCTAATCCGTACGCGGACACTGACCCGCGCGTCCGCACGTGCCCCGACCCTATAACGTCTCCGCACCCTGATCTGTGCCCTCAGCCTTGCCGTTCCCTAACCCTAACCCTAGCCCGGAACGGAAACCCACCGGCAGCCCCACACCTTAGCCTCCGCCGTACCCTCATCCTAATCCATACGCGGACACTGACCCGCGCGTCCGCACGTGCCCCGACCCTAGCACGTGTCCGCACCCTCACCTGTGCCATCAGCCTTGCCGTTCCCTAACCCTAACCCTAGCCCGGAACGGAAACCCACCGGCAGCCCCACACCTTAGCCTCCGCCGTACCCTCATCCTAATCCGTACGCGGACACTGACCCGCGCGTCCGCACGTGCCCCGACCCTAGCACGTGTCCGCACCCTCACCTGTGCCCTCAGCCTTGCCGTTCCCTAACCCTAACCCTAGCCCGGAAGGGAAACCCACCGGCAGCCCCACACCTTAGCCTCCGCCGTACCCTCATCCTAATCCGTACGCGGACACTGACCCGCGCGTCCGCACGTGCCCCGACCCTAGCACGTGTCCGCACCCTCGCCTGTGCCCTCAGCCTTGACGTTCCCTAAACCTAACCCTAGCCCGGAACGGAAACCCACCGGCAGCCCCACACCTTAGCCTCCGCCGTACCCTCATCCTAATCTGTACGCGGACACTGACCCGCGCGTCCGCACGAGCCCCGAACATAGCACGTGTCCGCACCCTCACCTGTGCCCTCAGCCTTGCCGTTCCCTAACCCTAACCCTAGCCCGGAACGGAAACCCACCGGCAGCCCCACACCTTAGCCTCCGCCGTACCCTCATCCTAATCCGTACGCGGACACTGACCCGCGCGTCCGCACGAGCCCCGACCCTAGCACGTGTCCGCACCCTCACCTGTGCCCTCAGCCTTGCCGTTCCCTAACCCTAACCCTAGCCCGGAACGGAAACCCACCGGCAGCCCCACACCTTAGCCTCCGCCGTACCCTCATCCTAATCCGTACGCGGACACTGACCCGCGCGTCCACACGTGCCACGACCCTAGCACGTGTCCGCACCCTCACCTGTGCCCTCAGCCTTGCCGTTCCCTAACCCTAACCCTAGCCCGGAAGGGAAACCCACCGGCAGCCCCACACCTTAGCCTCCGCCGTACCCTCATCCTAATCCGTAGGCGGACACTGACCTGCGCGTCCGCACGTGCCCCGACCCTAGCACGTGTCCGCACCCTCACCTGTGCCCTCAGCCTTGCCGTTCCCTAACCCTAACCCTAGCCCGGAACGGAAACCCACCGGCAGCCCCACACCTTAGCCTCCGCCGTACCCTCATCCTAATCCGTACGCGGACACTGACCCGCGCGTCCGCACGTGCCCCGACCCTAGAACGTGTCCGCACCCTCGCCTGTGCCCTCAGGCTTGCCGTTCCCTAACCCTAACCCTAGCCCGGAATGGAATACCACCGGCAGCCCCACACCTTAGCCTCCGCCGTACCCTCATCCTAATCCGTACGCGGACACTGACCCGCGCGTCCGCACGTGCCCTGACCCTAGCACGTGTTCGCACCCTCACCTGTGCCCTCAGCCTTGCCGTTCCCTAACCCTAACCCTAGCCCGGAACGGAAACCCACCGGCAGCCCCACACCTTAGCCTCCGCCGTACCCTCATCCTAATCCGTAGGCGGACACTGACGCGCGCGTCCGCACGTGCCCCGACCCTAGCACGTGTCCGCACCCTCACCTGTGCCCTCAGCCTTGCCGTTCCCTAACCCTAACCCTAGCCCGGAACGGAAACCCACCGGCAGCCCCACACCTTAGCCTCCGCCGTACCCTCATCCTAACCCGTACGCGGACACTGATTCGCGCGTCCGCACGTGCCCCGACCCTAGCACGTGTCCACACCCTCACCTGTGCCCTCAGCCTTGCCGTTCCCTAACCCTAACCCTAGCCCGGAACGGAAACCCACCGGCAGCCCCACACCTTATACTCCGCCGTACCCTCATCCTAATCCGTACGCGGACACTGACCCGCGCGTCCGCACGTGTCCCGACCCTATCACGTCTCCGCACCCTGACCTGTGCCCTCAGCCTTGCCGTTCCCTAACCCTAACCCTAGCCCGGAACGGAAACCCACCGGCAGCCCCACAACTTAGCCTCCGCCGTACCCTCATCCTAATCCATACGTGGACACTGACCGCGCGTCCGCACGTGCCCCGACCCTAGCACGTGTCCGCACCCTCACCTGTGCCCTCAGCCTTGCCGTTCCCTAACCCTAACCCTAGCCCGGAACGGAAACCCACCGGCAGCCCCACACCTTAGCCTCCGCCGTACCCTCATCCTAATCCGTACGCGGACACTGACCCGCGCGTCCGCACGTGCCCCGACCCTAGCACGTGTCCGCACCCTCGCCTGTGCCCACAGCCTTGACGTTCCCTAAACCTAACCCTAGCCCGGAACGGAAACCCACCGGCAGCCCCACACCTTAGCCTCCGCCGTACCCTCATCCTAATCCGTACGCGGACACTGACCCGCGCGTCCGCACGAGCCCCGAACCTAGCACGTGTCCGCACCCTCACCTGTGCCCTCAGCCTTGCCGTTCCCTAACCCTAACCCTAGCCCGGAATGGAAACCCACCGGCAGCCCCACACCTTAGCCTCCGCCGTACCCTCATCCTAATCCGTACGCGGACACTGACCCGCGCGTCCGCACGTGCCTCGACCCTAGCACGTGTCCGCACCCTCGCCTGTGCCCTCAGCCTTGCCGTTCCCTAACCCTAACCCTAGCCCGGAAGGGAAACCCACCGGCAGCCCCACACCTTAGCCTCCGCCGTACCCTCATCCTAATCCGTAGGCGGACACTGACCCGCGCGTCCGCGCGTGCCCCGACCCTAGCACGTGTCCGCACCCTCACCTGTGCCCTCAGCCTTGCCGTTCCCTAACCCTAACCCTAGCCCGGAACGGAAACCCACCGGCAGCCCCACACCTTAGCCTCCGCCGTACCCTCATCCTAATCCGTACGCGGACACTGACCCGCGCGTCCGCACGTGCCCCGACCCTAGAACGTGTCCGCACCCTCGCCTGTGCCCTCAGCCTTGCCGTTCCCTAACCCTAACCCTAGCCCGGAATGGAAAACCACCGGCAGCCCCACACCTTAGCCTCCGCCGTACCCTCATCCTAATCCGTACGCGGACACTGACCCGCGCGTCCGCACGTGCCCCGACCCTAGCACGTGTCCGCACCCTCACCTGTACCCTCAGCCTTGCCGTTCCCTAACCCTAACCCTAGCCCGGAACGGAAACCCACCGGCAGCCCCACACCTTAGCCTCCGCCGTACCCTCATCCTAATCCGTAGGCGGACACTGACCCGCGCGTCCGCACGTGCCCCGACCCTAGCACGTGTCCGCACCCTCACCTGTGCCCTCAGCCTTGCCGTTCCCTAACCCTAACCCTAGCCCGGAACGGAAACCCACCGGCAGCCCCACACCTTAGCCTCCGCCGTACCCTCATCCTAATCCGTACGCGGACACTGACCCGCGCGTCCGCACGTGCCCCGACCCTAGCACGTGTCCACACCCTCACCTGTGCCCTCAGCCTTGCCGTTCCCTAACCCTAACCCTAGCCCGGAACGGAAAACCACCGGCAGCCCCACACCTTATACTCCGCCGTACCCACATCCTAATCCGTACGCGGACACTGACCCGCGCGTCCGCACGTGCCCCGACCCTATAACGTCTCCGCACCCTGATCTGTGCCCTCAGCCTCGCCGTTCCCTAACCCTAACCCTAGCCCGGAACGGAAACCCACCGGCAGCCCCACACCTTAGCCTCCGCCGTACCCTCATCCTAATCCATACGCGGACACTGACCCGCGCGTCCGCACGTGCCCCGACCCTAGCACGTGTCCGCACCCTCACCTGTGCCATCAGCCTTGCCGTTCCCTAACCCTAACCCTAGCCCGGAACGGAAACCCACCGGCAGCCCCACACCTTAGCCTCCGCCGTACCCTCATCCTAATCCGTACGCGGACACTGACCCGCGCGTCCGCACGTGCCCCGACCCTAGCACGTGTCCGCACCCTCACCTGTGCCCTCAGCCTTGCCGTTCCCTAACCCTAACCCTAGCCCGGAACGGAAACCCACCGGCAGCCCCACACCTTAGCCTCCGCCGTACGCTCATCCTAATCCGTACGCGGACACTGACCCGCGCGTCCGCACGTGCCCCGACCCTAGCACGTGTCCGCACCCTCACCTGTGCCCTCAGCCTTGCCGTTCCCTAACCCTAACCCTAGCCCGGAAGGGAAACCCACCGGCAGCCCCACACCTTAGCCTCCGCCGTACCCTCATCCTAATCCGTACGCGGACACTGACCCGCACGTCCGCACGTGCTCCGACCCTAGCACGTGTCCGCACCCTCACCTGTGCCCTCAGCCTTGCCGTTCCCTAACCCTAACCCTAGCCCAGAACGGAAACCCACCGGCAGCCCCACACCTTAGCCTCCGCCGTACCCTCATCCTAATCCGTACGCGGACACTGACCCGCGTGTCCGCACGTGCCCCGACCCTAGCACGTGTCCGCACCCTCGCCTGTGCCCTCAGCCTTGCCGTTTCCTAACCCTAACCCTAGCCCGGAACGGAAACCCACCGGCAGCCCCACACTTTAGCCTCCGCCGTAACCTCATCCTAATCCGTAGGCGGACACTGACCCGCGCGTCCGCACGTGCCCCGACCCTAGCACGTGGCCACACCCTCACCTGTGCCCTCAGCCTTGCGTTCCCTAACCCTAACCCTAGCCCAGAACGGAAACCCACCGGCAGCCCCACACCTTAGCCTCCGCCGTACCCTCATCCTAATCCGTACGCGGACACTGACCCGCGCGTCCGCACGTGCCCCGACCCTAGCACGTGTCCACACACTCACCTGTGCCCTCAGCCTTGCCGTTCCCTAACCCTAACCCTAGCCCGGAACGGAAACCCACCGACAGCCCCACACCTTATACTCCGCCGTACCCTCATCCTAATCCGTACGCGGACACTGACCCGCGCGTCCGCACGTGCCCCGACCCTAGCACGTGTCCGCACCCTCACCTGTGCCCTCAGCCTTGCCGTTCCCTAACCCTAACCCTAGCCCGGAACGGAAACCCACCGGCAGCCCCACACCTTAGCCTCCGCCGTACGCTCATCCTTATCCATACGCAGACACTGACCCGCGCGTCCGCACGTGCCCCGACCCTAGCACGTGTCCGCACCCTCACCTGTGCCCTCAGCCTTGCCGTTCCCTAACCCTAACCCTAGCCCGGAAGGGAAACCCACCGGCAGCCCCAAACCTTAGCCTCCGCCGTACCCTCATCCTAATCCGTACGCGGACACTGACCCGCTCGTCCGCACGTGCTCCGACCCTAGCACGTGTCCGCACCCTCACCTGTGCCCTCAGCCTTGCCGTTCCCTAACCCTAACCCTAGCCCGGAACGGAAACCCACCGGCAGCCCCACACCTTAGCCTCCGCCGTACCCTCATCCTAATCCGTACGCGGACACTGACCCGCGTGTCCGCACGTGCCCCGACCCTAGCACGTGTCCGCACCCTCGCCTGTGCCCTCAGCTTTGCCGTTCCCTAACCCTAACCCTAGCCCGGAACGGAAACCCACCGGCAGCCCCACACCTTAGCCTCCGCCGTACCCTCATCCTAATCCGTACGCGGACACTGACCCGCGCGTCCGCACGTGCCCCGACCCTAGCACGTGTCCGCACCCTCACCTGTGCCCTCAGCCTTGCCGTTCCCTAACCCTAACCCTAGCCCGGAACGGAAACCCACCGGCAGCCCCACAACTTAGCCTCCGCCGTACCCTCATCCTAATCCGTACGCGGACAATGACCCGCGCGTCCGCACGTGCTCCGACCCTAGCACATGTCCGCACCCTCACCTGTGCCCTCAGCCTTGCCGTTCCCTAACCCTAACCCTAGCCCGGAATGGAAACCCACCGGCAGCCCCACACCTTAGCCTCCGCCGTACCCTCATCCTAATCCGTACGCGGACACTGACCCCCGCGTCCGCACGTGCCCCGACCCTAGCACGTGTCCGCACCCTCACCTGTGCCCTCAGCCTTGCCGTTCCCTAACCCTAACCCTAGCCCGGAACGGAAACCCACCGGCAGCCCCACACCTTAGCCTCCGCCGTACCCTCATCCTAATCCGTACGCGGACACTGACCCACGCGTCCGCACATGCCCCGACCCTAGCACGTGTCCGCACCCTGACCTGTGCCCTCAGCCTTGCCGTTCCCTAACCCTAACCCTAGCCCGGAACGGAAACCCACCGGCAGCCCCACACCTTAGCCTCCGCCGTACCCTCATCCTAATCCGTACGCGGACACTGACCCGCGCGTCCGCACGTGCCCCGACCCTAGCACGTGTCCGCACCCTGACCTGTGCCCTCAGCCTTGCCGTTCCCTAACCCTAACCGTAGCCCGGAACGGAAACCCACCGGCAGCCCCACACCTTAGCCTCCGCCGTACCCTCATCCTAATCCGTACGCGGACACTGACCCGCGTGTCCGCACGTGCCCCGACCCTAGCACGTGTCCGCACCCTCACCTGTGCCCTCAGCCTTGCCGTTCCCTAACCCTAACCCTAGCCCGGAACGGAAACCCACCGGCAGCCCCACACCTTAGCCTCCGCCGTACCCTCATCCTAATCCGTACGCGGACACTGACCCGCGCGTCCGCACCTGCCCCGACCCTAGCACGTGTCCGCACCCTCACCTGTGCCCTCAGCCTTGCCGTTCCCTAACCCTAACCCTAGCCCGGAACGGAAACCCACCGGCAGCCCCACACCTTAGCCTCCGCCGTACCCTCATCCTAATCCGTACGCGGACACTGACCCGCGCGTCCGCACGTGCCCCGACCCTAGCACGTGTCCGCACCCTCACCTGTGCCCTCAGCCTTGCCGTTCCCTAACCCTAACCCTAGCCCGGAACGGAAACCCACCGGCAGCCCCACAACTTAGCCTCCGCCGTACCCTCATCCTAATCCGTACGCGGACACTGACCCACGCGTCCGCACGTGCCCCGACCCTAGCACGTGTCCGCACCCTGACCTGTGCCCTCAGCCTTGCCGTTCCCTAACCCTAACCCTAGCCCGGAACGGAAACCCACCGGCAGCCCCACACCTTAGCCTCCACCGTACCCTCATCCTAATCCGTACGCGGACACTGACCCGCGTGTCCGCACGTGCCCCGACCCTAGCACGTGTCCGCACCCTGACCTGTGCCCTCAGCCTTGCCATTCCCTAACCCTAACCCTAGCCCGGAACGGAAACCCACCGGCAGCCCCACACCTTAGCCTCCGCCGTACCCTCATCCTAATCCGTACGCGGACACTGACCCGCGTGTCCGCACGTGCCCCGACCCTAGCACGTGTCCGCACCCTCACCTGTGCCCTCAGCCTTGCCGTTCCCTAACCCTAACCCTAGCCCGGAACGGAAACCCACCGGCAGCCCCACACCTTAGCCTCCGCCGTACCCTCATCCTAATCCGTACGCGGACACTGACCCGCGCGTCCGCACGTGCCCCGACCCTAGCACGTGTCCGCACCCTCACCTGTGCCCTCAGCCTTGCCGTTCCCTAACCCTAACCCTAGCCCGGAACGGAAACCCACCGGCAGTCCCACACTTTAGCCTCCGCCGTACCCTCATCCTAATCCGTACGCGGACACGGACCCGCGCGTCTGCACGTGCCACGACCTTAGCACGTGTCCGCCCCATCGCCTGTGCCCTCAGCCTTGCCGTTCCCTAACCCTAACCCTAGCCCGGAAAGGAAACCCACCGGCAGCCCCACACCTTAGCCTCCGCCGTACCCTCATCCTAATCCATACGCGGACACTGACCAACGCGTCCGCACGTGCCCCGACCCTAGCACGTGTCCGCACCCTGACCTGTGCCCTCAGCCTTGCCGTTCCCTAACCCTAACCCAAGCCCGGAACGGAAACCCACCGGCAGCCCCACACCTTAGCCTCCGCCATACCCTCATCCTAATCCGTACGCGGACACTGACCCGCGCGTCCGCACGTGCCACGACCCTAGCACGTGTCCGCACCCTCACCTGTGCCCTCAGCCTTGCCGTTCCCTAACCCTAACCCTAGCCCGGAACGCAAACCCACCGGCAGCCCCACACCTTAGCCTCCGCCGTACCCTCATCCTAATCCGTACGCGGACACTGACCCACGCGTCCGCACGTGCCCCGACCCTAGCACGTGTCCGCACCGTCACCTGTGCCCTCAGCCTTGCCGTTCCCTAACCCTAACCCTAGCACGGAACGGAAACCCACCGGCAGCCCCACACCTTAGCCTCCGCCGTACCCTCATCCTAATCCGTACGCGGACACTGACCCACGCGTCCGCACGTGCCCCGACCCTAGCACGGGTCCGCACCCTGACCTGTGCCCTCAGCCTTGCCGTACCCTAACCCTAACCCTAGCCCGGAACGGAAACCCACCGGCAGCCCCACACCTTAGCCTCCGCCGTACCCTCATCCTAATCCGTACGAGGACACTGACCCGCGCGTCCGCACGTGCCCCGACCCTAGCACGTGTCCGCACCCTGACCTGTGCCCTCAGCCTTGCCGTTCCCTAACCCTAACCCTAGCCCGGAACGGAAACCCACCGGCAGCCCCACACCTTAGCCTCCGCCGTACCCTCATCCTAATCCGTACGCGGACACTGACCCGCGTGTCCGCACGTGCCCCGACCCTAGCACGTGTCCGCACCCTCACCTGTGCCCTCAGCCTTGCCGTTCCCTAACCCTAACCCTAGCCCGGAACGGAAACCCACCGGCAGCCCCACACCTTATCCTCCGCCGTACCCTCATCCTAATCCGTACGCGGACACTGACCCGCGCGTCCGCACGTGCCCCGACCCTAGCACGTGTCCGCACGCTCGCCTGTGCCCTCAGCCTTGCCGTTCCCTAACCCTAAGCCTAGCCCGGAACGGAAACCCACCGGCAGCCCCACACCTTAGCCTCCGCCGTACCCTCATCCTAATCCGTACGCGGACACTGACCCGCGCGTCCGCAGGAGCCCCGACACTAGCACGTGTCCGCACCCTCACCTGTGCCCTCAGCCTTGCCGTTCCCTAACCCTAACCCTAGCCCGGAACGGAAACCCACCGGTAGCCCCACACCTTAGCCTCCGCCGTACCCTCATCCTAATCCGTACGCGGACACTGACACGCGCGTCCGCACGTGCCACAACCCTAGCACGTGTCCGCACCCTCGCCTGTGCCCTCAGCCTTGCCGTTCCCTAACCCTAACCCTAGCCCTGAAGGGAAACCCACCGGCAGCCCCACACCTTAGCCTCCGCCGTACCCTCATCCTAATCCGTAGGCGGACACTGACCCGCGCGTCCGCACGTGCCCCGACCCTAGCACGTGTCCGCACCCTCACCTGTGCCCTCAACCTTGCCGTTCCCTAACCCTAACCCTAGCCCGGAACGGAAACCCACCGGCAGCCCCACACCTTAGCCTCCGCAGTACCCTCATCCTAATCCGTACGCGGACACTGACCCGCGCGTCCGCACGTGCCCCGACCCTAGAACGTGTCCGCACCCTCGCCTGTGCCCTCAGCCTTGCCGTTCCCTAACCCTAACCCTAGCCCGGAATGGAAAACCAAAGGCAGCCCCACACCTTAGCCTCCGCCGTACCCTCATCCTAATCCGTACGCGGACACTGACCCACGCGTCCGCACGTGCCCCGACCCTAGCACGTTTCCGCACCCTCACCTGTGCCCTCAGCCTTGCCGTTCCCTAACCCAAACCCTAGCCCGGAACGGAAACCCACCGGCAGCCCCACACCTTAGCCTCCGCCGTACCCTCATCCTAATCCGTACGCGGACACTGACCCGCGCGTCCGCACGTGCCCCGACCCTAGCACGTGTCCACACCCTCACCTGTGCCCTCAGCCTTGCCGTTCCCTAACCCTAACCCTAGCCCGGAACGGAAACCCACCGGCAGCCCCACACCTTATACTCCGCCGTACCCTCATCCTAATCCGTACGCGGACACTGACCCGCGCGTCCGCACGTGCCCCAACCCTATCACGTCTCCGCACCCTCACCTGTGCCCTCAGCCTTGCCGTTCCCTAACCCAAACCCTAGCCCGGAACGGAAACCCACCGGCAGCCCCACACCTTAGCCTCCGCCGTACCCTCATCCTAATCCATACGCGGACACTGACCCGTGCGTCCGCACGTGCCCCGACCCTAGCACGTGACCGCACCCTCACCTGTGCCATCAGCCTTGCCGTTCCCTAACCCTAACCCTAGCCCGGAACGGAAACCCACCGGCAGCCCCACACCTTAGCCTCCGCCGTACCCTTATCCTAATCCGTACGCGGACACTGACCCGCGCGTCCGCACGTGCCCCGACCCTAGCACGTGTCCGCACCCTCACCTGTGCCCTCAGCCTTGCCGTTCCCTAACCCTAACCCTAGCCCGGAACGGAAACCCACCGGCAGCCCCACACCTTAGCCTCCGCCGTACGCTCATCCTAATCCGTACGCGGACACTGACCCGCGCGTCCGCACGTGCCCCGACCCTAGCACGTGTCCGCACCCTCACCTGTGCCCTCAGCCTTGCCGATCCCTAACCCTAACCCTAGCCCGGAAGGGAAACCCACCGGCAGCCCCACACCTTAGCCTCCGCCGTACCCTCATCCTAATCCGTACGCGGACACTGACCCGCGCGTCCGCACGAGCCCCGACCCTAGCACGTGTCCGCACCCTCGCCTGTGCCCTCAGCCTTGACGTTCCCTAAACCTAACCCTAGCCCGGAACGGAAACCCACCGGCAGCCCCACACCTTAGCCTCCGCCGTACCCTCATCCTAATCTGTACGCGGACACTGACCCGCGCGTCCGCACGAGCCCCGAACCTAGCACGTGTCCGCACCCTCACCTGTGCCCTCAGCCTTGCCGTTCCCTAACCCTAACCCTAGCCCGGAACGGAAACCCACCGGCAGCCCCACACCTTAGCCTCCGCCGTACCCTCATCCTAATCCGTACGCGGACACTGACCCGCGCGTCCGCACGTGCCACGACCCTAGCACGTGTCCGCACCCTCACCTGTGCCCTCAGCCTTGCCGTTCCCTAACCCTAAACCTAGCCCGGAACGGAAACCCACCGGCAGCCCCACACCTTAGCCTCCGACGTACCCTCATCCTAATCCGTACGCGGACAAAGACCCGCGCGTCCGCACATGCCCCGACCCTAGCACGTGTCCGCACCCTCACCTGTGCCCTCAGCCTTGCCGTTCCCTAACCCTAACCCTAGCCCGGAAGGGAAACACACCGGCAGCCCCACACATTAGCCTCCGACGTACCCTCATCCTAATCCGTACGCAGACACAGACCCGCGCGTCCGCACGTGCCCCGACCCTAGCACGTGACCGCACCCTCACCTGTGCCTTCAGCCTTGCCGTTCCCTAACCCTAACCCTAGCCTGGAACGCAAACCCACCGGCAGCCCCACACCTTAGCCTCCGCCGTACCCTCATCCTAATCCGTACGCGGACACTGACCCGCGCGTCCGCACGTGCCCCGACCCTAGCACGTGTCCGCACCCTCACCTGTGCCCTCAGCCTTGCCGTTCCCTAACCCTAACCCTAGCCCGGAACGGAAACCCACCGGCAGCCCCACACCTTAGCCTCCGCCGTACCCTCATCCTAATCCGTACGCGGACACTGACCCGCGCGTCCGCACGTGCCCCGACCCTAGCACGTGTCTGCACCCTCGCCTGTGCCCTCAGCCTTGCCGTTCCCTAACCCTAACCCTAGCCCGGAACGGAAACCCACCGGCAGCCCCACACCTTAGCCTCCGCCGTACCCTCATCCTAATCCGTACGCGGACACTGACCCGCGCGTCCGCACGAGCCCCGACCCTAGCACGTGTCCGCACCCTCACCTGTGCCCTCAGCCTTGCCGTTCCCTAACCCTAACCCTAGCCCGGAACGGAAACCCACCGGCAGCCCCACACCTTAGCCTCCGCCGTACCCTCATCCTAATCCGTACGCGGACACTGACCCGCGCGTCCACACGTGCCACGACCCTAGCACGTGTCCGCACCCTCACCTGTGCCCTCAGCCTTGCCGTTCCCTAACCCTAACCCTAGCCCGGAAGGGAAACCCACCGGCAGCCCCACACCTTAGCCTCCGCCGTACCCTCATCCTAATCCGTACGCGGACACTGACCCGCGCGTCCGCACGTGCCCCGACCCTAGAACGTGTCCGCACCCTCGCCTGTGCCCTCAGGCTTGCCGTTCCCTAACCCTAACCCTAGCCCGGAATGGAATACCACCGGCAGCCCCACACCTTAGCCTCCGCCGTACCCTCATCCTAATCCGTACGCGGACACTGACCCGCGCGTCCGCACGTGCCCCGACCCTAGCACGTGTCCGCACCCTCACCTGTGCCCTCAGCCTTGCCGTTCCCTAACCCTAACCCTAGCCCGGAACGGAAACCCACCGGCAGCCCCACACCTTAGCCTCCGCCGTACCCTCATCCTAATCCGTACGCGGACACTGATTCGCGCGTCCGCACGTGCCCCGACCCTAGCACGTGTCCACACCCTCACCTGTGCCCTCAGCCTTGCCGTTCCCTAACCCTAACCCTAGCCCGGAACGGAAACCCACCGGCAGCCCCACACCTTATACTCCGCCGTACCCTCATCCTAATCCGTACGCGGACACTGACCCGCGCGACCGCACGTGTCCCGACCCTATCACGTCTCCGCACCCTGACCTGTGCCCTCAGCCTTGCCGTTCCCTAACCCTAACCCTAGCCCGGAACGGAAACCCACCGGCAGCCCCACAACTTAGCCTCCGCCGTACCCTCATCCTAATCCATACGTGGACACTGACCCGCGCGTCCGCACGTGCCCCGACCCTAGCACGTGTCCGCACCCTCACCTGTGCCCTCAGCCTTGCCGTTCCCTAACCCTAACCCTAGCCCGGAACGGAAACCCACCGGCAGCCCCACACCTTAGCCTCCGCCGTACCCTCATCCTAATCCGTACGCGGACACTGACCCGCGCGTCCGCACGTGCCCCGACCCTAGCACGTGTCCGCACCCTCGCCTGTGCCCACAGCCTTGACGTTCCCTAAACCTAACCCTAGCCCGGAACGGAAACCCACCGGCAGCCCCACACCTTAGCCTCCGCCGTATCCTCATCCTAATCCGTACGCGGACACTGACCCGCGCGTCCGCACGAGCCCCGAACCTAGCACGTGTCCGCACCCTCACCTGTGCCCTCAGCCTTGCCGTTCCCTAACCCTAACCCTAGCCCGGAATGGAAACCCACCGGTAGCCCCACACCTTAGCCTCCGCCGTACCCTCATCCTAATCCGTACGCGGACACTGACCCGCGCGTCCGCACGTGCCACGACCCTAGCACGTGTCCGCACCCTCGCCTGTGCCCTCAGCCTTGCCGTTCCCTAACCCTAACCCTAAACCGGAAGGGAAACCCACCGGCAGCCCCACACCTTAGCCTCCGCCGTACCCTCATCCTAATCCGTAGGCGGACACTGACCCGCGCGTCCGCGCGTGCCCCGACCCTAGCACGTGTCCGCACCCTCACCTGTGCCCTCAGCCTTGCCGTTCCCTAACCCTAACCCTAGCCCGGAACGGAAACCCACCGGCAGCCCCACACCTTAGCCTCCGCCGTACCCTCATCCTAATCCGTACGCGGACACTGACCAGCGCGTCCGCACGTGCCCCGACCCTAGAACGTGTCCGCACCCTCGCCTGTGCCCTCAGCCTTGCCGTTCCCTAACCCTAACCCTAGCCCGGAATGGAAAACCACCGGCAGCCCCACACCTTAGCCTCCGCCGTACCCTCATCCTAATCCGTACGCGGACACTGACCCGCGCGTCCGCACGTGCCCCGACCCTAGCACGTGTCCGCACCCTCACCTGTACCCTCAGCCTTGCCGTTCCCTAACCCTAACCCTAGCCCGGAACGGAAACCCACCGGCAGCCCCACACCTTAGCCTCCGCCGTACCCTCATCCTAATCCGTAGGCGGACACTGACCCGCGCGTCCGCACGTGCCCCGACCCTAGCACGTGTCCGCACCCTCACCTGTGCCCTCAGCCTTGCCGTTCCCTAACCCTAACCCTAGCCCGGAACGGAAACCCACCGGCAGCCCCACACCTTAGCCTCCGCCGTACCCTCATCCTAATCCGTACGCGGACACTGACCCGCGCGTCCGCACGTGCCCCGACCCTAGCACGTGTCCACACCCTCAAATGTGCCCTCAGCCTTGCCGTTCCCTAACCCTAACCCTAGCCCGGAACGGAAAACCACCGGCAGCCCCACACCTTATACTCCGCCGTACCCACATCCTAATCCGTACGCGGACACTGACCCGCGCGTCCGCACGTGCCCCGACCCTATAACGTCTCCGCACCCTGATCTGTGCCCTCAGCCTTGCCGTTCCCTAACCCTAACCCTAGCCCGGAACGGAAACCCACCGGCAGCCCCACACCTTAGCCTCCGCCGTACCCTCATCCTAATCCATACGCGGACACTGACCCGCGCGTCCGCACGTGCCCCGACCCTAGCACGTGTCCGCACCCTCACCTGTGCCATCAGCCTTGCCGTTCCCTAACCCTAACCCTAGCCCGGAACGGAAACCCACCGGCAGCCCCACACCTTAGCCTCCGCCGTACCCTCATCCTAATCCGTACGCGGACACTGACCCGCGCGTCCGCACGTGCCCCGACCCTAGCACGTGTCCGCACCCTCACCTGTGCCCTCAGCCTTGCCGTTCCCTAACCCTAACCCTAGCCCGGAAGGGAAACCCACCGGCAGCCCCACACCTTAGCCTCCGCCGTACCCTCATCCTAATCCGTACGCGGACACTGACCCGCGCGTCCGCACGTGCCCCGACCCTAGCACGTGTCCGCACCCTCGCCTGTGCCCTCAGCCTTGACGTTCCCTAAACCTAACCCTAGCCCGGAACGGAAACCCACCGGCAGCCCCACACCTTAGCCTCCGCCGTACCCTCATCCTAATCTGTACGCGGACACTGACCCGCGCGTCCGCACGAGCCCCGAACATAGCACGTGTCCGCACCCTCACCTGTGCCCTCAGCCTTGCCGTTCCCTAACCCTAACCCTAGCCCGGAACGGAAACCCACCGGCAGCCCCACACCTTAGCCTCCGCCGTACCCTCATCCTAATCCGTACGCGGACACTGACCCGCGCGTCCGCACGAGCCCCGACCCTAGCACGTGTCCGCACCCTCACCTGTGCCCTCAGCCTTGCCGTTCCCTAACCCTAACCCTAGCCCGGAACGGAAACCCACCGGCAGCCCCACACCTTAGCCTCCGCCGTACCCTCATCCTAATCCGTACGCGGACACTGACCCGCGCGTCCACACGTGCCACGACCCTAGCACGTGTCCGCACCCTCACCTGTGCCCTCAGCCTTGCCGTTCCCTAACCCTAACCCTAGCCCGGAAGGGAAACCCACCGGCAGCCCCACACCTTAGCCTCCGCCGTACCCTCATCCTAATCCGTAGGCGGACACTGACCTGCGCGTCCGCACGTGCCCCGACCCTAGCACGTGTCCGCACCCTCACCTGTGCCCTCAGCCTTGCCGTTCCCTAACCCTAACCCTAGCCCGGAACGGAAACCCACCGGCAGCCCCACACCTTAGCCTCCGCCGTACCCTCATCCTAATCCGTACGCGGACACTGACCCGCGCGTCCGCACGTGCCCCGACCCTAGAACGTGTCCGCACCCTCGCCTGTGCCCTCAGGCTTGCCGTTCCCTAACCCTAACCCTAGCCCGGAATGGAATACCACCGGCAGACCCACACCTTAGCCTCCGCCGTACCCTCATCCTAATCCGTACGCGGACACTGACCCGCGCGTCCGCACGTGCCCCGACCCTAGCACGTGTCCGCACCCTCACCTGTGCCCTCAGCCTTGCCGTTCCCTAACCCTAACCCTAGCCCGGAACGGAAACCCACCGGCAGCCCCACACCTTAGCCTCCGCCGTACCCTCATCCTAATCCGTAGGCGGACACTGACCCGCGCGTCCGCACGTGCCCCGACCCTAGCACGTGTCCGCACCCTCACCTGTGCCCTCAGCCTTGCCGTTCCCTAACCCTAACCCTAGCCCGGAACGGAAACCCACCGGCAGCCCCACACCTTAGCCTCCGCCGTACCCTCATCCTAATCCGTACGCGGACACTGATTCGCGCGTCCGCACGTGCCCCGACCCTAGCACGTGTCCACACCCTCACCTGTGCCCTCAGCCTTGCCGTTCCCTAACCCTAACCCTAGCCCGGAACGGAAACCCACCGGCAGCCCCACACCTTATACTCCGCCGTACCCTCATCCTAATCCGTACGCGGACACTGACCCGCGCGTCCGCACGTGTCCCGACCCTATCACGTCTCCGCACCCTGACCTGTGCCCTCAGCCTTGCCGTTCCCTAACCCTAACCCTAGCCCGGAACGGAAACCCACCGGCAGCCCCACAACTTAGCCTCCGCCGTACCCTCATCCTAATCCATACGTGGACACTGACCGCGCGTCCGCACGTGCCCCGACCCTAGCACGTGTCCGCACCCTCACCTGTGCCCTCAGCCTTGCCGTTCCCTAACCCTAACCCTAGCCCGGAACGGAAACCCACCGGCAGCCCCACACCTTAGCCTCCGCCGTACCCTCATCCTAATCCGTACGCGGACACTGACCCGCGCGTCCGCACGTGCCCCGACCCTAGCACGTGTCCGCACCCTCGCCTGTGCCCACAGCCTTGACGTTCCCTAAACCTAACCCTAGCCCGGAACGGAAACCCACCGGCAGCCCCACACCTTAGCCTCCGCCGTACCCTCATCCTAATCCGTACGCGGACACTGACCCGCGCGTCCGCACGAGCCCCGAACCTAGCACGTGTCCGCACCCTCACCTGTGCCCTCAGCCTTGCCGTTCCCTAACCCTAACCCTAGCCCGGAATGGAAACCCACCGGCAGCCCCACACCTTAGCCTCCGCCGTACCCTCATCCTAATCCGTACGCGGACACTGACCCGCGCGTCCGCACGTGCCACGACCCTAGCACGTGTCCGCACCCTCGCCTGTGCCCTCAGCCTTGCCGTTCCCTAACCCTAACCCTAGCCCGGAAGGGAAACCCACCGGCAGCCCCACACCTTAGCCTCCGCCGTACCCTCATCCTAATCCGTAGGCGGACACTGACCCGCGCGTCCGCGCGTGCCCCGACCCTAGCACGTGTCCGCACCCTCACCTGTGCCCTCAGCCTTGCCGTTCCCTAACCCTAACCCTAGCCCGGAACGGAAACCCACCGGCAGCCCCACACCTTAGCCTCCGCCGTACCCTCATCCTAATCCGTACGCGGACACTGACCCGCGCGTCCGCACGTGCCCCGACCCTAGAACGTGTCCGCACCCTCGCCTGTGCCCTCAGCCTTGCCGTTCCCTAACCCTAACCCTAGCCCGGAATGGAAAACCACCGGCAGCCCCACACCTTAGCCTCCGCCGTACCCTCATCCTAATCCGTACGCGGACACTGACCCGCGCGTCCGCACGTGCCCCGACCCTAGCACGTGTCCGCACCCTCACCTGTACCCTCAGCCTTGCCGTTCCCTAACCCTAACCCTAGCCCGGAACGGAAACCCACCGGCAGCCCCACACCTTAGCCTCCGCCGTACCCTCATCCTAATCCGTAGGCGGACACTGACCGGCGCGTCCGCACGTGCCCCGACCCTAGCACGTGTCCGCACCCTCACCTGTGCCCTCAGCCTTGCCGTTCCCTAACCCTAACCCTAGCCCGGAACGGAAACCCACCGGCAGCCCCACACCTTAGCCTCCGCCGTACCCTCATCCTAATCCGTACGCGGACACTGACCCGCGCGTCCGCACGTGCCCCGACCCTAGCACGTGTCCACACCCTCACCTGTGCCCTCAGCCTTGCCGTTCCCTAACCCTAACCCTAGCCTGGAACGGAAAACCACCGGCAGCCCCACACCTTATACTCCGCCGTACCCACATCCTAATCCGTACGCGGACACTGACCCGCGCGTCCGCACGTGCCCCGACCCTATAACGTCTCCGCACCCTGATCTGTGCCCTCAGCCTCGCCGTTCCCTAACCTAACCCTAGCCCGGAACGGAAACCCACCGGCAGCCCCACACCTTAGCCTCCGCCGTACCCTCATCCTAATCCATACGCGGACACTGACCCGCGCGTCCGCACGTGCCCCGACCCTAGCACGTGTCCGCACCCTCACCTGTGCCATCAGCCTTGCCGTTCCCTAACCCTAACCCTAGCCCGGAACGGAAACCCACCGGCAGCCCCACACCTTAGCCTCCGCCGTACCCTCATCCTAATCCGTACGCGGACACTGACCCGCGCGTCCGCACGTGCCCCGACCCTAGCACGTGTCCGCACCCTCACCTGTGCCCTCAGCCTTGCCGTTCCCTAACCCTAACCCTAGCCCGGAACGGAAACCCACCGGCAGCCCCACACCTTAGCCTCCGCCGTACCCTCATCCTAATCCGTACGCGGACACTGACCCGCACGTCCGCACGTGCTCCGACCCTAGCACGTGTCCGCACCCTCACCTGTGCCCTCAGCCTTGCCGTTCCCTAACCCTAACCCTAGCCCAGAACGGAAACCCACCGGCAGCCCCACACCTTAGCCTCCGCCGTACCCTCATCCTAATCCGTACGCGGACACTGACCCGCGTGTCCGCACGTGCCCCGACCCTAGCACGTGTCCGCACCCTCGCCTGTGCCCTCAGCCTTGCCGTTTCCTAACCCTAACCCTAGCCCGGAACGGAAACCCACCGGCAGCCCCACACTTTAGCCTCCGCCGTACCCTCATCCTAATCCGTAGGCGGACACGGACCCGCGCGTCCGCACGTGCCCCGACCCTAGCACGTGGCCACACCCTCACCTGTGCCCTCAGCCTTGCCGTTCCCTAACCCTAACCCTAGCCCAGAACGGAAACCCACCGGCAGCCCCACACCTTAGCCTCCGCCGTACCCTCATCCTAATCCGTACGCGGACACTGACCCGCGCGTCCGCACGTGCCCCGACCCTAGCACGTGTCCACACACTCACCTGTGCCCTCAGCCTTGCCGTTCCCTAACCCTAACCCTAGCCCGGAACGGAAACCCACCGACAGCCCCACACCTTATACTCCGCCGTACCCTCATCCTAATCCGTACGCGGACACTGACCCGCGCGTCCGCACGTGCCCCGACCCTAGCACGTGTCCGCACCCTCACCTGTGCCCTCAGCCTTGCCGTTCCCTAACCCTAACCCTAGCCCGGAACGGAAACCCACCGGCAGCCCCACACGTTAGCCTCCGCCGTACGCTCATCCTAATCCATACGCAGACACTGACCCGCGCGTCCGCACGTGCCCCGACCCTAGCACGTGTCCGCACCCTCACCTGTGCCCTCAGCCTTGCCGTTCCCTAACCCTAACCCTAGCCCGGAAGGGAAACCCACCGGCAGCCCCACACCTTAGCCTCCGCCGTACCCTCATCCTAATCCGTACGCGGACACTGACCCGCACGTCCGCACGTGCTCCGACCCTAGCACGTGTCCGCACCTTCACCTGTGCCCTCAGCCTTGCCGTTCCCTAACCCTAACCCTAGCCCGGAACGGAAACCCACCGGCAGCCCCACACCTTAGCCTCCGCCGTACCCTCATCCTAATCCGTACGCGGACACTGACCCGCGTGTCCGCACGTGCCCCGACCCTAGCACGTGTCCGCACCCTCGCCTGTGCCCTCAGCCTTGCCGTTCCCTAACCCTAACCCTAGCCCGGAACGGAAACCCACCGGCAGCCCCACACCTTAGCCTCCGCCGTACCCTCATCCTAATCCGTACGCGGACACTGACCCGCGTGTCCGCACGTGCCCCGACCCTAGCACGTGTCCGCACCCTCACCTGTGCCCTCAGCCTTGCCGTTCCCTAACCCTAACCCTAGCCCGGAACGGAAACCCACCGGCAGCCCCACACCTTAGCCTCCGCCGTACCCTCATCCTAATCCGTACGCGGACACTGACCCGCGCGTCCGCACGTGCCCCGACCCTAGCACGTGTCCGCACCCTCACCTGTGCCCTCAGCCTTGCCGTTCCCTAACCCTAACCCTAGCCCGGAACGGAAACCCACCGGCAGTCCCACACTTTAGCCTCCGCCGTACCCTCATCCTAATCCGTACGCGGACACGGACCCGCGCGTCTGCACGTGCCACGACCTTAGCACGTGTCCGCCCCATCGCCTGTGCCCTCAGCCTTGCCGTTCCCTAACCCTAACCCTAGCCCGGAAAGGAAACCCACCGGCAGCCCCACACCTTAGCCTCCGCCGTACCCTCATCCTAATCCGTACGCGGACACTGACCAACGCGTCCGCACGTGCCCCGACCCTAGCACGTGTCCGCACCCTGACCTGTGCCCTCAGCCTTGCCGTTCCCTAACCCTAACCCAAGCCCGGAACGGAAACCCACCGGCAGCCCCACACCTTAGCCTCCGCCATACCCTCATCCTAATCCGTACGCGGACACTGAACCGCGCGTCCGCACGTGCCACGACCCTAGCACGTGTCCGCACCCTCACCTGTGCCCTCAGCCTTGCCGTTCCCTAACCCTAACCCTAGCCCGGAACGCAAACCCACCGGCAGCCCCACACCTTAGCCTCCGCCGTACCCTCATCCTAATCCGTACGCGGACACTGACCCACGCGTCCGCACGTGCCCCGACCCTAGCACGTGTCCGCACCGTCACCTGTGCCCTCAGCCTTGCCGTTCCCTAACCCTAACCCTAGCACGGAACGGAAACCCACCGGCAGCCCCACACCTTAGCCTCCGCCGTACCCTCATCCTATTCCGTACGCGGACACTGACCCACGCGTCCGCACGTGCCCCGACCCTAGCACGGGTCCGCACCCTGACCTGTGCCCTCAGCCTTGCCGTTCCCTAACCCTAACCCTAGCCCGGAACGGAAACCCACCGGCAGCCCCACACCTTAGCCTCCGCCGTACCCTCATCCTAATCCGTACGCGGACACTGACCCGCGCGTCCGCACGTGCCCCGACCCTAGCACGTGTCCGCACCCTGACCTTTGCCCTCAGCCTTGCCGTTCCCTAACCCTAACCCTAGCCCGGAACGGAAACCCACCGGCAGCCCCACACCTTAGCCTCCGCCGTACCCTCATCCTAATCCGTACGCGGACACTGACCCGCGTGTCCGCACGTGCCCCGACCCTAGCACGTGTCCGCACCCTCACCTGTGCCCTCAGCCTTGCCGTTCCCTAACCCTAACCCTAGCCCGGAACGGAAACCCACCGGCAGCCCCACACCTTATCCTCCGCCGTACCCTCATCCTAATCCGTACGCGGACACTGACCCGCGCGTCCGCACGTGCCCCGACCCTAGCACGTGTCCGCACCCTCGCCTGTGCCCTCAGCCTTGCCGTTCCCTAACCCTAAGCCTAGCCCGGAACGGAAACCCACCGGCAGCCCCACACCTTAGCCTCCGCCGTACCCTCATCCTAATCCGTACGCGGACACTGACCCGCGCGTCCGCACGAGCCCCGACCCTAGCACGTGTCCGCACCCTCACCTGTGCCCTCAGCCTTGCCGTTCCCTAACCCTAACCCTAGCCCGGAACGGAAACCCACCGGCAGCCCCACACCTTAGCCTCCGCCGTACCCTCATCCGAATCCGTACGCGGACACTGACACGCGCGTCCGCACGTACCACAACCCTAGCACGTGTCCGCACCCTCGCCTGTGCCCTCAGCCTTGCCGTTCCCTAACCCTAACCCTAGCCCGGAAGGGAAACCCACCGGCAGCCCCACACCTTAGCCTCCGCCGTACCCTCATCCTAATCCGTAGGCGGACACTGACCCGCGCGTCCGCACGTGCCCCGACCCTAGCACGTGTCCGCACCCTCTCCTGTGCCCTCAACCTTGCCGTTCCCTAACCCTAACCCTAGCCCGGAACGGAAACCCACCGGCAGCCCCACACCTTAGCCTCCGCAGTACCCTCATCCTAATCCGTACGCGGACACTGACCCGCGCGTCCGCACGTGCCCCGACCCTAGAACGTGTCCGCACCCTCGCCTGTGCCCTCAGCCTTGCCGTTCCCTAACCCTAACCCTAGCCCGGAATGGAAAACCAAAGGCAGCCCCACACCTTAGCCTCCGCCGTACCCTCATCCTAATCCGTACGCGGACACTGACCCACGCGTCCGCACGTGCCCCGACCCTAGCACGTTTCCGCACCCTCACCTGTGCCCTCAGCCTTGCCGTTCCCTAACCCAAACCCTAGCCGGGAACGGAAACCCACCGGCAGCCCCACACCTTAGCCTCCGCCGTACCCTCATCCTAATCCGTACGCGGACACTGACCCGCGCGTCCGCACGTGCCCCGACCCTAGCACGTGTCCACACCCTCACCTGTGCCCTCAGCCTTGCCGTTCCCTAACCCTAACCCTAGCCCGGAACGGAAACCCACCGGCAGCCCCACACCTTATACTCCGCCGTACCCTCATCCTAATCCGTACGTGGACACTGACCCGCGCGTCCGCACGTGCCCCAACCCTATCACGTCTCCGCACCCTCACCTGTGCCCTCAGCCTTGCCGTTCCCTAACCCAAACCCTAGCCCGGAACGGAAACCCACCGGCAGCCCCACACCTTAGCCTCCGCCGTACCCTCATCCTAATCCATACGCGGACACTGACCCGCGCGTCCGCACGTGCCCCGACCCTAGCACGTGACCGCACCCTCACCTGTGCCATCAGCCTTGCCGTTCCCTAACCCTAACCCTAGCCCGGAACGGAAACGCACCGGCAGCCCCACACCTTAGCCTCCGCCGTACCCTTATCCTAATCCGTACGCGGACACTGACCCGCGCGTCCGCACGTGCCCCGACCCTAGCACGTGTCCGCACCCTCACCTGTGCCCTCAGCCTTGCCGTTCCCTAACCCTAACCCTAGCCCGGAACGGAAACCCACCGGCAGCCCCACACCTTAGCCTCCGCCGTACGCTCATCCTAATCCGTACGCGGACACTGACCCGCGTGTCCGCACGTGCCCCGACCCTAGCACGTGTCCGCACCCTCACCTGTGCCCACAGCCTTGCCGATCCCTAACCCTAACCCTAGCCCGGAAGGTAAACCCACCGGCAGCCCCACACCTTAGCCTCCGCCGTACCCTCATCCTAATCCGTACGCGGACACTGACCCGCACGTCCGCACGTGCTCCGACCCTAGCACGTGTCCGCACCCTCACCTGTGCCCTCAGCCTTGCCGTTCCCTAACCCTAACCCTAGCCCGGAACGGAAACCCACCGGCAGCCCCACACCTTAGCCTCCGCCGTACCCTCATCCTAATCCGTACGCGGACACTGACCCGCGCGTCCGCACGTGCCCCGACCCTAGCACGTGTCCGCACCCTCGCCTGTGCCCTCAGCCTTGCCGTTCCCTAACCCTAACCCTAGCCCGGAACGGAAACCCACCGGCAGCCCCACACCTTAGCCTCCGCCGTACCCTCATCCTAATCCGTAGGCGGACACTGACCCGCGCGTCCGCACGTGCGCCGACCCTAGCACGTGTCCGCACCCTCACCTGTGCCCTCAGCCTTGCCGTTCCCTAACCCTAACCCTAGCCCGGAACGGAAACCCACCGGCAGCCCCAAACCTTAGCCTCCGCCGGACCCTCATCCTAATCCGTACGCGGACACTAACCCGCGCGTCCGCACGTGCCCCGACCCTAGCACGTGTCCACACCCTCACCTGTGCCCTCAGCCTTGCCGTTCCCTAACCCTAACCCTAGCCCGGAACGGAAACCCACCGGCAGCCGCACACCTTATACTCCGCCGTACCCTCATCCTAATCCGTACGCGGACAACGACCCGCGCGTCCGCACGTGCCCCAACCCTATCACGTCTCCGCACCCTCACCTGTGCCCTCAGCCTTGCCGTTCCCTAACCCAAACCCTAGCCCGGAACGGAAACCCACCGGCAGCCCCACACCTTAGCCTCCGCCGTACCCTCATCCTAATCCATACGCGGACACTGACCCGCGCGTCCGCACGTGCCCCGACCCTAGCACGTGACCGCACCCTCACCTGTGCCATCAGCCTTGCCGTTCCCTAACCCTAACCCTAGCCCGGAACGGAAACCCACCGGCAGCCCCACACCTTAGCCTCCGCCGGACCCTCATCCTAATCCGTACGTGGACACTAACCCGCGCGTCCGCACGTGCCCCGACCCTAGCACGTGTCCACACCCTCACCTGTGCCCTCAGCCTTGCCGTTCCCTAACCCTAACCCTAGCCCGGAACGGAAACCCACCGGCAGCCCCACACCTTATACTCCGCCGTACCCTCTTCCTAATCCGTACGCGGACACTGACCCGCGCGTCCGCACGTGCCCCGACCCTATCACGTCTCTGCACCCTGACCTGTGCCCTCAGCCTTGCCGTTCCCTAACCCTAACCCTAGCCCGGAACGGAAACCCACCGGCAGCCCCACACCTTAGCCTCCGCCGTACCCTCATCCTAATCCATACGCGGACACTGACTCGCGCGTCCACACGTGCCCCGACCCTAGCACGTGTCCGCACCCTCACCTGTGCCATCAGCCTTGCCGATCCCTAACCCTAACCCTAGCCCGGAACGGAAACCCACCGGCAGCCCCACACCTTAGCCTCCGCCGTACCCTCATCCTAATCCGTACGCGGACACTGACACGCGCGTCCGCACGTGCCCCGACCCTAGCACGTGTCCGCACCGTCACCTGTGCCCTCAGCCTTGCCTTTCCCTAACCCTAACCCTAGCCCGGAACGGAAACCCACCGGCAGCCCCACACCTTAGCCTCCGCCGTACGCTCATCCTAATCCGTACGCGGACACTGACCCGCGCGTCCGCACGTGCCCCGACCCTAGCACGTGTCCGCACCCTCACCTGTGCCCTCAGCCTTGCCGTTCCCTAACCCTAACCCTAGCCCGGAAGGGAAACCCACCGGCAGCCCCACACCTTAGCCTCCGCCGTACCCTCATCCTAATCTGTACGCGGACACTGACCAGCGCGTCCGCACGTGCTCCGACCCTAGCACGTGCCCGCACCCTCACCTGTGCCCTCAGCCTTGCCGTTCCCTAACCCTAACCCTAGCCCGGAACGGAAACCCAACGGCAGCCCCACACCTTAGCCTCCGCCGTACCCTCATCCTAATCCGTACGCGGACACTGACCCGCGTGTCCGCACGTGCCCCGACCCTAGCACGTGTCCGCACCCTCGCCTGTGCCCTCAGCCTTGCCGTTCCCTAACCCTAACCCTAGCCCGCAACGGAAACCCACCGGCAACCCCACACCTTAGCCTCCGCCGTACCCTCATCCTAATCCGTACGCGGACACTGACCCGCGCGTCCGCACGTGCCCCGACCCTAGCACGTGTCCGCACCCTCGCCTGTGACCTCAGCCTTGCCGTTCCCTAACCCTAACCCTAGCCCGGAACGGAAACCCACCGGCAGCCCCACAACTTAGCCTCCGCCGTACCCTCATCCTAATCCGTAGGCGGACACTGACCCGCACGTAAGCACGTGCCCCGACGCTAGCACGTGTCCGCACCCTCGCCTGTGCCCTCAGCCTTGCCGTTCCCTAACCCTAACCCTAGCCGGGAACGGAAACCCACCGGCAGCCCCACAACTTAGCCTCCGCCGTACCCACATCCTAATCCGTACGCGGACAATGACCCGAACGTCCGCACGTGCTCCGAACCTAGCACGTGTCCGCACCCTCACCTGTGCCCTCAGCCTTGCCGTTCCCTAACCCTAACCCTAGCCCGGAATGGAAACCCACCGGCAGCCCCACACCTTAGCCTCCGCCGTACCCTCATCCTAATCCGTACGCGGACACTGACCCGCGCGTCCGCACGTGCCCCGACCCTAGCACGTGTCCGCACCCTCACCTGTGCCCTCAGCCTTGCCGTTCCCTAACCCTAACCCTAGCCCGGAACGGAAACCCACCGGCAGCCCCACACCTTAGCCTCCGCCGTACCCTCATCCTAATCCGTACGCGGACACTGACCCACGCGTCCGCACGTGCCCCGACCCTAGCACGTGTCCGCACCCTGACCTGTGCCCTCAGCTTTGCCGTTCCCTAACCCTAACCCTAGCCCGGAACGGAAACCCACCGGCAGCCCCACACCTTAGCCTCCGCCGTACCCTCATCCTAATCCGTACGCGGACACTGACCCGCGCGTCCGCACGTGCCCCGACCCTAGCACGTGTCCGCACCCTGACCTGTGCCCTCAGCCTTGCCGTTCCCTAACCCTAACCCTAGCCCGGAACGGAAACCCACCGGCAGCCCCACACCTTAGCCTCCGCCGTACCCTCATCCTAATCCGTACGCGGACACTGACCCGCGTGTCCGCACGTGCCCTGACCCTAGCACGTGTCCGCACCCTCACCTGTGCCCTCAGCCTTGCCGTTCCCTAACCCTAACCCTAGCCCGGAACGGAAACCCACCGGCAGCCCCACACCTTAGCCTCCGCCGTACCCTCATCCTAATCCGTACGCGGACACTGACCCGCGCGTCCGCACGTGCCCCGACCCTAGCACGTGTCCGCACCCTCACCTGTGCCCTCAGCCTTGCCGTTCCCTAACCCTAACCCTAGCCCGGAACGGAAACCCACCGGCAGCCCCACACTTTAGCCTCCGCCGTACCCTCATCCTAATCCGTACGCGGACACGGACCCGCGCGTCCGCACGTGCCACGACCTTAGCACGTGTCCGCCCCCTCGCCTGTGCCCTCAGCCTTGCCGTTCCCTAACCCTAACCCTAGCCCGGAAAGGAAACCCACCGGCAGCCCCACACCTTAGCCTCTGCCTTACCCTCATCCTAATCCGTACGCGGACACTGACCCACGCGTCCGCACGTGCCCCGAACCTAGCACGTGTCCGCACCCTGACCTGTGCCCTCAGCCTTGCCGTTCCCTAACCCTAACCCAAGCCCGGAACGGAAACCCACCGGCAGCCCCACACCTTAGCCTCCGCCATACCCTCATCCTAATCCGTACGCGGACACTGACCCGCGCGTCCGCACGTGCCACGACCCTAGCACGTGTCCGCACCCTCACCTGTGCCCTCAGCCTTGCCGTTCCCTAACCCTAACCCTAGCCCGGAACGGAAACCCACCGGCAGCCCCACACTTTAGCCTCCGCCGTACCCTCATCCTAATCCGTACGCGGACACTGACCCACGCGTCCGCACGTGCCCCGACCCTAGCACGTGTCCGCACCCTGACCTGTGCCCTCAGCCTTGCCGTTCCCTAACCCTAACCCTAGCCCGGAACGGAAACCCACCGGCAGCCCCACACCATAGCCTCCGCCGTACCCTCATCCTAATCCGTACGCGGACACTGACCCGCGTGTCCGCACGTGCCCCGACCCTAGCACGTGTCCGCACCCTCACCTGTGCCCTCAGCCTTGCCGTTCCCTAACCCTAACCCTAGCCCGGAACGGAAACCCACCGGCAGCCCCACACCTTAGCCTCCGCCGTACCCTCATCCTAATCCGTACGCGGACACTGACCCGCGCGTCCGCACGTGCCCCGACCCTAGCACGTGTCCGCACCCTCGCCTGTGCCCTCAGCCTTGCCGTTCCCTAACCCTAAGCCTAGCCCGGAACGGAAACCCACCGGCAGCCCCACACCTTAGCCTCCGCCGTACCCTCATCCTAATCCGTACGCGGACACTGACCCGCGCGTCCGCACGAGCCCCAACCCTAGCACTTGTCCGAACCCTCACCTGTGCCCTCAGCCTTGCCGTTCCCTAACCCTAACCCTAGCCCGGAACGGAAACCCACCGGCAGCCCCACACCTTAGCCTCCGCCGTACCCTCATCCTAATCCGTACGCGGACACTGACCCGTGCGTCCCCACGTGCCACGACCCTAGCACGTGTCCGCACCCTCGCCTGTGCCCTCAGCCTTGCCGTTCCCTAACCCTAACCCTAGCCCGGAAGGGAAACCCACCGGCAGCCCCACACCTTAGCCTCCGCCGTACCCTCATCCTAATCCGTAGGCGGACACTGACCCGCGCGTCCGCACGTGCCCCGACCCTAGCACGTGTCCGCACCCTCACCTGTGCCCTCAGCCTTGCCGTTCCCTAACCCTAACCCTAGCCCGGAACGGAAACCCACCGGCCGCCCCACACCTTAGCCTCCGCCGTACCCTCATCCTAATCCGTACGCGGACACTGACCCGCGCGTCCGCACGTGCCCCGACCCTAGCACGTGTCCGCACCCACGCCTGTGACCTCAGCCTTGCCGTTCCCTAACCCTAACCCTAGCCCGGAACGGAAACCCACCGGCAGCCCCACAACTTAGCCTCCGCCGTACCCTCATCCTAATCCGTAGGCGGACACTGACCCGCGCGTAAGCACGTGCCCCGACGCTAGCACGTGTCCGCACCCTCGCCTGTGCCCTCAGCCTTGCCGTTCCCTAACCCTAACCCTAGCCGGGAACGGAAACCCACCGGCAGCCCCACAACTTAGCCTCCGCCGTACCCTCATCCTAATCCGTACGCGGACAATGACCCGCGCGTCCGCACGTGCTCCGACCCTAGCACGTGTCCGCACCCTCACCTGTGCCCTCAGCCTTGCCGTTCCCTAACCCTAACCCTAGCCCGGAATGGAAACCCACCGGCAGCCCCACACCTTAGCCTCCGCCGTACCCTCATCCTAATCCGTACGCGGACACTGACCCGCGCGTCCGCACGTGCCCCGACCCTAGCACGTGTCCGCACCCTCACCTGTGCCCTCAGCCTTGCCGTTCCCTAACCCTAACCCTAGCCCGGAACGCAAACCCACCGGCAGCCCCACACCTTAGCCTCCGCCGTACCCTCATCCTAATCCGTACGCGGACACTGACCCACGCGTCCGCACGTGCCCCGACCGTAGCACGTGTCCGCACCCTGACCTGTGCCCTCAGCCTTGCCGTTCCCTAACCCTAACCCTAGCCCGGAACGGAAACCCACCGGCAGCCCCACACCTTAGCCTCCGCCGTACCCTCATCCTAATCCGTACGCGGACACTGACGCGCGCGTCCGCACGTGTCCCGACCCTAGCACGTGTCCGCACCCTGACCTGTGCCCTCAGCCTTGCCGTTCCCTAACCCTAACCCTAGCCCGGAACGGAAACCCACCGGCAGCCCCACACCTTAGCCTCCGCCGTACCCTCATCCTAATCCGTACGCGGACACTGACCCGCGTGTCCACACGTGCCCCGACCCTAGCACGTGTCCGCACCCTCACCTGTGCCCTCAGCCTTGCCGTTCCCTAACCCTAACCCTAGCCCGGAACGGAAACCCACCGGCAGCCCCACACCTTAGCCTCCGCCGTACCCTCATCCTAATCCGTACGCGGACACTGACCCGCGCGTCCGCACGTGCCCCGACCCTAGCACGTGTCCGCACCCTCACCTGTGCCCTCAGCCTTGCCGTTCCCTAACCCTAACCCTAGCCCGGAACGGAAACCCACCGGCAGCCCCACACTTTAGCCTCCGCCGTACCCTCATCCTAATCCGTACGCGGACACGGACCCGCGCGTCCGCACGTGCCACGACCTTAGCACGTGTCCGCCCCCTCGCCTGTGCCCTCAGCCTTGCCGTTCCCTAACCCTAACCCTAGCCCGGAAAGGAAACCCACCGGCAACCCCACACCTTAGCCTCTGCCGTACCCTCATCCTAATCCGTACGCGGACACTGACCCACGCGTCCGCACGTGCCCCGAACCTAGCACGTGTCCGCACCCTGACCTGTGCCCTCAGCCTTGCCGTTCCCTAACCCTAACCCAAGCCCGGAACGGAAACCCACCGGCAGCCCCACACCTTAGTCTCCGCCATACCCTCATCCTAATCCGTACGCGGACACTGACCCGCGCGTCCGCACGTGCCACGACCCTAGCACGTGTCCGCACCCTCACCTGTGCCCTCAGCCTTGCCGTTCCCTAACCCTAACCCTAGCCCGGAACGCAAACCCACCGGCAGCCCCACACCTTAGCCTCCGCCGTACCCTCATCCTAATCCGTACGCGGACACTGACCCACGCGTCCGCACGTGCCCCGACCCTAGCACGTGTCCGCACCGTCACCTGTGCCCTCAGCCTTGCCGTTCCCTAACCCTAACCCTAGCACGGAAGGGAAACCCACCGGCAGCCCCACACCTTAGCCTCCGCCGTACCCTCATCCTAATCCGTACGCGGACACTGACCCACGCGTCCGCACGTGCCCCGACCCTAGCACGTGTCCGCACCCTGACCTGTGCCCTCAGCCTTGCCGTTCCCTAACCCTAACCCAAGCCCGGAACGGAAACCCACCGGCAGCCCCACACCTTAGCCTCCGCCGTACCCTCATCCTAATCCGTACGCGGACACTGACCCGCGCGTCCGCACGTGCCCCGACCCTAGCACGTGTCCGCACCCTCGCCTGTGCCCTCAGCCTTGCCGTTCCCTAACCCTAACCCTAGCCCGGAACGGAAACCCACCGGCAGCCCCACACCTTAGCCTCCGCCGTACCCTCATCCTAATCCGTACGCGGACACTGACCCGCGCGTCCGCACGTGCCCCGACCCTAGCACGTGTCCGCACCCACGCCTGTGACCTCAGCCTTGCCGTTCCCTAACCCTAACCCTAGCCCGGAACGGAAACCCACCGGCAGCCCCACAACTTAGCCTCCGCCGTACCCTCATCCTAATCCGTAGGCGGACACTGACCCGCGCGTAAGCACGTGCCCCGACGCTAGCACGTGTCCGCACCCTCGCCTGTGCCCTCAGCCTTGCCGTTCCCTAACCCTAACCCTAGCCGGGAACGGAAACCCACCGGCAGCCCCACAACTTAGCCTCCGCCGTACCCTCATCCTAATCCGTACGCGGACAATGACCCGCGCGTCCGCACGTGCTCCGACCCTAGCACGTGTCCGCACCCTCACCTGTGCCCTCAGCCTTGCCGTTCCCTAACCCTAACCCTAGCCCGGAATGGAAACCCACCGGCAGCCCCACACCTTAGCCTCCGCCGTACCCTCATCCTAATCCGTACGCGGACACTGACCCGCGCGTCCGCACGTGCCCCGACCCTAGCACGTGTCCGCACCCTCACCTGTGCCCTCAGCCTTGCCGTTCCCTAACCCTAACCCTAGCCCGGAACGCAAACCCACCGGCAGCCCCACACCTTAGCCTCCGCCGTACCCTCATCCTAATCCGTACGCGGACACTGACCCACGCGTCCGCACGTGCCCCGACCGTAGCACGTGTCCGCACCCTGACCTGTGCCCTCAGCCTTGCCGTTCCCTAACCCTAACCCTAGCCCGGAACGGAAACCCACCGGCAGCCCCACACCTTAGCCTCCGCCGTACCCTCATCCTAATCCGTACGCGGACACTGACCCGCGCGTCCGCACGTGCCCCGACCCTAGAACGTGTCCGCACCCTGACCTGTGCCCTCAGCCTTGCCGTTCCCTAACCCTAACCCTAGCCCGGAACGGAAACCCACCGGCAGCCCCACACCTTAGCCTCCGCCGTACCCTCATCCTAATCCGTACGCGGACACTGACCCGCGTGTCCGCACGTGCCCCGACCCTAGCACGTGTCCGCACCCTCACCTGTGCCCTCAGCCTTGCCGTTCCCTAACCCTAACCCTAGCCCGGAACGGAAACCCACCGGCAGCCCCACACCTTAGCCTCCGCCGTACCCTCATCCTAATCCATACGCGGACACTGACCCGCGCGTCCGCACGTGCCCCGACCCTAGCACGTGTCCGCACCCTCACCTGTGCCCTCAGCCTTGCCGTTCCCTAACCCTAACCCTAGCCCGGAACGGAAACCCACCGGCAGCCCCACACTTTAGCCTCCGCCGTACCCTCATCCTAATCCGTACGCGGACACGGACCCGCGCGTCCGCACGTGCCACGACCTTAGCACGTGTCCGCCCCCTCGCCTGTGCCCTCAGCCTTGCCGTTCCCTAACCCTAACCCTAGCCCGGAAAGGAAACCCACCGGCAACCCCACACCTTAGCCTCTGCCGTACCCTCATCCTAATCCGTACGCGGACACTGACCCACGCGTCCGCACGTGCCCCGAACCTAGCACGTGTCCGCACCCTGACCTGTGCCCTCAGCCTTGCCGTTCCCTAACCCTAACCCAAGCCCGGAACGGAAACCCACCGGCAGCCCCACACCTTAGTCTCCGCCATACCCTCATCCTAATCCGTACGCGGACACTGACCCGCGCGTCCGCACGTGCCACGACCCTAGCACGTGTCCGCACCCTCACCTGTGCCCTCAGCCTTGCCGTTCCCTAACCCTAAGCCTAGCCCGGAACGGAAACCCACCGGCAGCCCCACACCTTAGCCTCCGCCGTACCCTCATCCTAATCCGTACGCGGACACTGACCCGCGCGTCCGCACGAGCCCCGACCCTAGCACTTGTCCGAACCCTCACCTGTGCCCTCAGCCTTGCCGTTCCCTAACCCTAACCCTAGCCCGGAACGGAAACCCACCGGCAGCCCCACACCTTAGCCTCCGCCGTACCCTCATCCTAATCCGTACGCGGACACTGACCCGTGCGTCCGCACGTGCCACGACCCTAGCACGTATCCGCACCCTCGCCTGTGCCCTCAGCCTTGCCGTTCCCTAACCCTAACCCTAGCCCGGAAGGGAAACCCACCGGCAGCCCCACACCTTAGCCTCCGCCGTACCCTCATCCTAATCCGTAGGCGGACACTGACCCGCGCGTCCGCACGTGCCCCGACCCTAGCACGTGTCCGCACCCTCACCTGTGCCCTCAGCCTTGCCGTTCCCTAACCCTAACCCTAGCCCGGAACGGAAACCCACCGGCAGCCCCACACCTTAGCCTCCGCCGTACCCTCATCCTAATCCGTACGCGGACACTGACACGCGCGTCCGCACGTGCCCCGACCCTAGCACGTGTCCGCACCCACGCCTGTGACCTCAGCCTTGCCGTTCCCTAACCCTAACCCTAGCCCGGAACGGAAACCCACCGGCAGCCCCACAACTTAGCCTCCGCCGTACCCTCATCCTAATCCGTAGGCGGACACTGACCCGCGCGTAAGCACGTGCCCCGACGCTAGCACGTGTCCACACCCTCGCCTGTGCCCTCAGCCTTGCCGTTCCCTAACCCTAACCCTAGCCGGGAACGGAAACCCACCGGCAGCCCCACAACTTAGCCTCCGCCGTACCCTCATCCTAATCCGTACGCGGACAATGACCCGCGCGTCCGCACGTGCTCCGACCCTAGCACGTGTCCGCACCCTCACCTGTGCCCTCAGCCTTGCCGTTCCCTAACCCTAACCCTAGCCCGGAATGGAAACCCACCGGCAGCCCCACACCTTAGCCTCCGCCGTACCCTCATCCTAATCCGTACGCGGACACTGACCCGCGCGTCCGCACGTGCCCCGACCCTAGCACGTGTCCGCACCCTCACCTGTGCCCTCAGCCTTGCCGTTCCCTAACCCTAACCCTAGCCCGGAACGGAAACCCACCGGCAGCCCCACACCTTAGTCTCCGCCATACCCTCATCCTAATCCGTACGCGGACACTGACCCGCGCGTCCGCACGTGCCACGACCCTAGCACGTGTCCGCACCCTCACCTGTGCCCTCAGCCTTGCCGTTCCCTAACCCTAACCCTAGCCCGGAACGCAAACCCACCGGCAGCCCCACACCTTAGCCTCCGCCGTACCCTCATCCTAATCCGTACGCGGACACTGACCCACGCGTCCGCACGTGCCCCGACCCTAGCACGTGTCCGCACCGTCACCTGTGCCCTCAGCCTTGCCGTTCCCTAACCCTAACCCTAGCACGGAAGGGAAACCCACCGGCAGCCCCACACCTTAGCCTCCGCCGTACCCTCATCCTAATCCGTACGCGGACACTGACCCACGCGTCCGCACGTGCCCCGACCCTAGCACGTGTCCGCACCCTGACCTGTGCCCTCAGCCTTGCCGTTCCCTAACCCTAACCCTAGCCCGGAACGGAAACCCACCGGCAGCCCCACACCTTAGCCTCCGCCGTACCCTCATCCTAATCCGTACGCGGACACTGACCCACGCGTCCGCACGTGCCCCGACCCTAGCACGTGTCCGCACCCTCGCCTGTGCCCTCAGCCTTGCCGTTCCCTAACCCTAACCCTAGCCCGGAACGGAAACCCACCGGCAGCCCCACACCTTAGCCTCCGCCGTACCCTCATCCTAATCCGTACGCGGACACTGACCCGCGCGTCCGCACGTGCCCCGACCCTAGCACGTGTCCGCACCCACGCCTGTGACCTCAGCCTTGCCGTTCCCTAACCCTAACCCTAGCCCGGAACGGAAACCCACCGGCAGCCCCACAACTTAGCCTCCGCCGTACCCTCATCCTAATCCGTAGGCGGACACTGACCCGCGCGTAAGCACGTGCCCCGACGCTAGCACGTGTCCGCACCCTCGCCTGTGCCCTCAGCCTTGCCGTTCCCTAACCCTAACCCTAGCCGGGAACGGAAACCCACCGGCAGCCCCACAACTTAGCCTCCGCCGTACCCTCATCCTAATCCGTACGCGGACAATGACCCGCGCGTCCGCACGTGCTCCGACCCTAGCACGTGTCCGCACCCTCACCTGTGCCCTCAGCCTTGCCGTTCCCTAACCCTAACCCTAGCCCGGAATGGAAACCCACCGGCAGCCCCACACCTTAGCCTCCGCCGTACCCTCATCCTAATCCGTACGCGGACACTGACCCGCGCGTCCGCACGTGCCCCGACCCTAGCACGTGTCCGCACCCTCACCTGTGCCCTCAGCCTTGCCGTTCCCTAACCCTAACCCTAGCCCGGAACGCAAACCCACCGGCAGCCCCACACCTTAGCCTCCGCCGTACCCTCATCCTAATCCGTACGCGGACACTGACCCACGCGTCCGCACGTGCCCCGACCGTAGCACGTGTCCGCACCCTGACCTGTGCCCTCAGCCTTGCCGTTCCCTAACCCTAACCCTAGCCCGGAACGGAAACCCACCGGCAGCCCCACACCTTAGCCTCCGCCGTACCCTCATCCTAATCCGTACGCGGACACTGACCCGCGCGTCCGCACGTGCCCCGACCCTAGAACGTGTCCGCACCCTGACCTGTGCCCTCAGCCTTGCCGTTCCCTAACCCTAACCCTAGCCCGGAACGGAAACCCACCGGCAGCCCCACACCTTAGCCTCCGCCGTACCCTCATCCTAATCCGTACGCGGACACTGACCCGCGTGTCCGCACGTGCCCCGACCCTAGCACGTGTCCGCACCCTCACCTGTGCCCTCAGCCTTGCCGTTCCCTAACCCTAACCCTAGCCCGGAACGGAAACCCACCGGCAGCCCCACACCTTAGCCTCCGCCGTACCCTCATCCTAATCCATACGCGGACACTGACCCGCGCGTCCGCACGTGCCCCGACCCTAGCACGTGTCCGCACCCTCACCTGTGCCCTCAGCCTTGCCGTTCCCTAACCCTAACCCTAGCCCGGAACGGAAACCCACCGGCAGCCCCACACTTTAGCCTCCGCCGTACCCTCATCCTAATCCGTACGCGGACACGGACCCGCGCGTCCGCACGTGCCACGACCTTAGCACGTGTCCGCCCCCTCGCCTGTGCCCTCAGCCTTGCCGTTCCCTAACCCTAACCCTAGCCCGGAAAGGAAACCCACCGGCAACCCCACACCTTAGCCTCTGCCGTACCCTCATCCTAATCCGTACGCGGACACTGACCCACGCGTCCGCACGTGCCCCGAACCTAGCACGTGTCCGCACCCTGACCTGTGCCCTCAGCCTTGCCGTTCCCTAACCCTAACCCAAGCCCGGAACGGAAACCCACCGGCAGCCCCACACCTTAGTCTCCGCCATACCCTCATCCTAATCCGTACGCGGACACTGACCCGCGCGTCCGCACGTGCCACGACCCTAGCACGTGTCCGCACCCTCACCTGTGCCCTCAGCCTTGCCGTTCCCTAACCCTAAGCCTAGCCCGGAACGGAAACCCACCGGCAGCCCCACACCTTAGCCTCCGCCGTACCCTCATCCTAATCCGTACGCGGACACTGACCCGCGCGTCCGCACGAGCCCCGACCCTAGCACTTGTCCGAACCCTCACCTGTGCCCTCAGCCTTGCCGTTCCCTAACCCTAACCCTAGCCCGGAACGGAAACCCACCGGCAGCCCCACACCTTAGCCTCCGCCGTACCCTCATCCTAATCCGTACGCGGACACTGACCCGTGCGTCCGCACGTGCCACGACCCTAGCACGTATCCGCACCCTCGCCTGTGCCCTCAGCCTTGCCGTTCCCTAACCCTAACCCTAGCCCGGAAGGGAAACCCACCGGCAGCCCCACACCTTAGCCTCCGCCGTACCCTCATCCTAATCCGTAGGCGGACACTGACCCGCGCGTCCGCACGTGCCCCGACCCTAGCACGTGTCCGCACCCTCACCTGTGCCCTCAGCCTTGCCGTTCCCTAACCCTAACCCTAGCCCGGAACGGAAACCCACCGGCAGCCCCACACCTTAGCCTCCGCCGTACCCTCATCCTAATCCGTACGCGGACACTGACCCGCGCGTCCGCACGTGCCCCGACCCTAGCACGTGTCCGCACCCACGCCTGTGACCTCAGCCTTGCCGTTCCCTAACCCTAACCCTAGCCCGGAACGGAAACCCACCGGCAGCCCCACAACTTAGCCTCCGCCGTACCCTCATCCTAATCCGTAGGCGGACACTGACCCGCGCGTAAGCACGTGCCCCGACGCTAGCACGTGTCCACACCCTCGCCTGTGCCCTCAGCCTTGCCGTTCCCTAACCCTAACCCTAGCCGGGAACGGAAACCCACCGGCAGCCCCACAACTTAGCCTCCGCCGTACCCTCATCCTAATCCGTACGCGGACAATGACCCGCGCGTCCGCACGTGCTCCGACCCTAGCACGTGTCCGCACCCTCACCTGTGCCCTCAGCCTTGCCGTTCCCTAACCCTAACCCTAGCCCGGAATGGAAACCCACCGGCAGCCCCACACCTTAGCCTCCGCCGTACCCTCATCCTAATCCGTACGCGGACACTGACCCGCGCGTCCGCACGTGCCCCGACCCTAGCACGTGTCCGCACCCTCACCTGTGCCCTCAGCCTTGCCGTTCCCTAACCCTAACCCTAGCCCGGAACGCAAACCCACCGGCAGCCCCACACCTTAGCCTCCGCCGTACCCTCATCCTAATCCGTACGCGGACACTGACCCACGCTTCCGCACGTGCCCTGACCGTAGCACGTGTCCGCACCCTGACCTGTGCCCTCAGCCTTGCCGTTCCCTAACCCTAACCCTAGCCCGGAACGGAAACCCACCGGCAGCCCCACACCTTAGCCTCCGCCGTACCCTCATCCTAATCCGTACGCGGACACTGACCCGCGCGTCCGCACGTGCCCCGACCCTAGCACGTGTCCGCACCCTGACCTGTGCCCTCAGCCTTGCCGTTCCCTAACCCTAACCCTAGCCCGGAACGGAAACCCACCGGCAGCCCCACACCTTAGCCTCCGCCGTACCCTCATCCTAATCCGTACGCGGACACTGACCCGCGTGTCCGCACGTGCCCCGACCCTAGCACGTGTCCGCACCCTCACCTGTGCCCTCAGCCTTGCCGTTCCCTAACCCTAACCCTAGCCCGGAACGGAAACCCACCGGCAGCCCCACACCTTAGCCTCCGCCGTACCCTCATCCTAATCCGTACGCGGACACTGACCCGCGCGTCCGCACGTGCCCCGACCCTAGCACGTGTCCGCACCCTCACCTGTGCCCTCAGCCTTGCCGTTCCCTAACCCTAACCCTAGCCCGGAACGGAAACCCACCGGCAGCCCCACACCTTAGCCTCCGCCGTACCCTCATCCTAATCCGTACGCGGACACTGACCCGCGTGTCCGCACGTGCCCCGACCCTAGCACGTGTCCGCACCCTCACCTGTGCCCTCAGCCTTGCCGTTCCCTAACCCTAACCCTAGCCCGGAACGGAAACCCACCGGCAGCCCCACACCTTAGCCTCCGCCGTACCCTCATCCTAATCCGTACGCGGACACTGACCCGCGCGTCCGCACGTGCCCCGACCCTAGCACGTGTCCGCACCCTCACCTGTGCCCTCAGCCTTGCCGTTCCCTAACCCTAACCCTAGCCCGGAACGGAAACCCACCGGCAGCCCCACACCTTAGCCTCCGCCGTACCCTCATCCTAATCCGTACGCGGACACTGACCCGCGCGTCCGCACGTGCCCCGACCCTAGCACGTGTCCGCACCCTCACCTGTGCCCTCAGCCTTGCCGTTCCCTAACCCTAACCCTAGCCCGGAACGCAAACCCACCGGCAGCCCCACACCTTAGCCTCCGCCGTACCCTCATCCTAATCCGTACGCGGACACTGACCCACGCTTCCGCACGTGCCCTGACCGTAGCACGTGTCCGCACCCTGACCTGTGCCCTCAGCCTTGCCGTTCCCTAACCCTAACCCTAGCCCGGAACGGAAACCCACCGGCAGCCCCACACCTTAGCCTCCGCCGTACCCTCATCCTAATCCGTACGCGGACACTGACCCGCGCGTCCGCACGTGCCCCGACCCTAGCACGTGTCCGCACCCTGACCTGTGCCCTCAGCCTTGCCGTTCCCTAACCCTAACCCTAGCCCGGAACGGAAACCCACCGGCAGCCCCACACCTTAGCCTCCGCCGTACCCTCATCCTAATCCGTACGCGGACACTGACCCGCGTGTCCGCACGTGCCCCGACCCTAGCACGTGTCCGCACCCTCACCTGTGCCCTCAGCCTTGCCGTTCCCTAACCCTAACCCTAGCCCGGAACGGAAACCCACCGGCAGCCCCACACCTTAGCCTCCGCCGTACCCTCATCCTAATCCGTACGCGGACACTGACCCGCGCGTCCGCACGTGCCCCGACCCTAGCACGTGTCCGCACCCTCACCTGTGCCCTCAGCCTTGCCGTTCCCTAACCCTAACCCTAGCCCGGAACGGAAACCCACCGGCAGCCCCACACTTTAGCCTCCGCCGTACCCTCATCCTAATCCGTACGCGGACACGGACCCGCGCGTCCGCACGTGCCACGACCTTAGCACGTGTCCGCCCCCTCGCCTGTGCCCTCAGCCTTGCCGTTCCCTAACCCTAACCCTAGCCCGGAAAGGAAACCCACCGGCAACCCCACACCTTAGCCTCTGCCGTACCCTCATCCTAATCCGTACGCGGACACTGACCCACGCGTCCGCACGTGCCCCGAACCTAGCACGTGTCCGCACCCTGACCTGTGCCCTCAGCCTTGCCGTTCCCTAACCCTAACCCAAGCCCGGAACGGAAACCCACCGGCAGCCCCACACCTTAGTCTCCGCCATACCCTCATCCTAATCCGTACGCGGACACTGACCCGCGCGTCCGCACGTGCCACGACCCTAGCACGTGTCCGCAACCTCACCTGTGCCCTCAGCCTTGCCGTTCCCTAACCCTAACCCTAGCCCGGAACGCAAACCCACCGGCAGCCCCACACCTTAGCCTCCGCCGTACCCTCATCCTAATCCGTACGCGGACACTGACCCACGCGTCCGCACGTGCCCCGACCCTAGCACGTGTCCGCACCGTCACCTGTGCCCTCAGCCTTGCCGTTCCCTAACCCTAACCCTAGCACGGAAGGGAAACCCACCGGCAGCCCCACACCTTAGCCTCCGCCGTACCCTCATCCTAATCCGTACGCGGACACTGACCCACGCGTCCGCACGTGCCCCGACCCTAGCACGTGTCCGCACCCTGACCTGTGCCCTCAGCCTTGCCGTTCCCTAACCCTAACCCTAGCCCGGAACGGAAACCCACCGGCAGCCCCACACCTTAGCCTCCGCCGTACCCTCATCCTAATCCGTACGCGGACACTGACCCGCGCGTCCGCACGTGCCCCGACCCTAGCATGTGTCCGCACCCTGACCTGTGCCCTCAGCCTTGCCGTTCCCTAACCCTAACCCTAGCCCGGAACGGAAACCCACCGGCAGCCCCACACCTTAGCCTCCGCCGTACCCTCATCCTAATCCGTACGCGGACACTGACCCGCGTGTCCGCACGTGCCCCGACCCTAGCACGTGTCCGCACCCTCACCTGTGCCCTCAGCCTTGCCGTTCCCTAACCCTAACCCTAGCCCGGAACGGAAACCCACCGGCAGCCCCACACCTTAGCCTCCGCCGTACCCTCATCCTAATCCGTACGCGGACACTGACCCGCGCGTCCGCACGTGCCCCGACCCTAGCACGTGTCCGCACCCTCGCCTGTGCCCTCAGCCTTGCCGTTCCCTAACCCTAACCCTAGCCTGGAACGGAAACCCACCGGCAGCCCCACACCTTAGGCTCCGCCGTACCCTCATCCTAATCCGTACGCGGACACTGACCCGCGCGTCCGCACGTGCCCCGACCCTAGCACGTGTCCGCACCCACGCCTGTGACCTCAGCCTTGCCGTTCCCTAACCCTAACCCTAGCCCGGAACGGAAACCCACCGGCAGCCCCACAACTTAGCCTCCGCCGTACCCTCATCCTAATCCGTAGGCGGACACTGACCCGCGCGTAAGCACGTGCCCCGACACTAGCACGTGTCCGCACCCTCGCCTGTGCCCTCAGCCTTGCCGTTCCCTAACCCTAACCCTAGCCGGGAACGGAAACCCACCGGCAGCCCCACAACTTAGCCTCCGCCGTACCCTCATCCTAATCCGTACGCGGACAATGACCCGCGCGTCCGCACGTGCTCCGACCCTATCACGTGTCCGCACCCTCACCTGTGCCCTCAGCCTTGCCGTTCCCTAACCCTAACCCTAGCCCGGAACGCAAACCCACCGGCAGCCCCACACCTTAGCCTCCGCCGTACCCTCATCCTAATCCGTACGCGGACACTGACCCACGCGTCCGCACGTGCCCCGACCGTAGCACGTGTCCGCACCCTGACCTGTGCCCTCAGCCTTGCCGTTCCCTAACCCTAACCCTAGCCCGGAACGGAAACCCACCGGCAGCCCCACACCTTAGCCTCCGCCGTACCCTCATCCTAATCCGTACGCGGACACTGACCCGCGCGTCCGCACGTGCCCCGACCCTAGAACGTGTCCGCACCCTGACCTGTGCCCTCAGCCTTGCCGTTCCCTAACCCTAACCCTAGCCCGGAACGGAAACCCACCGGCAGCCCCACACCTTAGCCTCCGCCGTACCCTCATCCTAATCCGTACGCGGACACTGACCCGCGTGTCCGCACGTGCCCCGACCCTAGCACGTGTCCGCACCCTCACCTGTGCCCTCAGCCTTGCCGTTCCCTAACCCTAACCCTAGCCCGGAACGGAAACCCACCGGCAGGCCCACACCTTAGCCTCCGCCGTACCCTCATCCTAATCCATACGCGGACACTGACCCGCGCGTCCGCACGTGCCCCGACCCTAGCACGTGTCCGCACCCTCACCTGTGCCCTCAGCCTTGCCGTTCCCTAACCCTAACCCTAGCCCAGAACGGAAACCCACCGGCAGCCCCACACTTTAGCCTCCGCCGTACCCTCATTCTAATCCGTACGCGGACACGGACCCGCGCGTCCGCACGTGCCACGACCTTAGCACGTGTCCGCCCCCTCGCCTGTGCCCTCAGCCTTGCCGTTCCCTAACCCTAACCCTAGCCCGGAAAGGAAACCCACCGGCAACCCCACACCTTAGCCTCTGCCGTACCCTCATCCTAATCCGTACGAGGACACTGACCCACGCGTCCGCACGTGCCCCGAACCTAGCACGTGTCCGCACCCTGACCTGTGCCCTCAGCCTTGCCGTTCCCTAACCCTAACCCAAGCCCGGAACGGAAACCCACCGGCAGCCCCACACCTTAGTCTCCGCCATACCCTCATCCTAATCCGTACGCGGACACTGACCCGCGCGTCCGCACGTGCCACGACCCTAGCACGTGTCCGCACCCTGACCTGTGCCCTCAGCCTTGCCGTTCCCTAACCCTAACCCTAGCCCGGAACGGAAACCCACCGGCAGCCCCACACTTTAGCCTCCGCCGTACCCTCATCCTAATCCGTACGCGGACACTGACACACGCGTCCGCACGTGCCCCGACCCTAGCACGTGTCCGCACCCTGACCTGTGCCCTCAGCCTTGCCGTTCCCTAACCCTAACCCTAGCCCGGAACGGAAACCCACCGGCAGCCCCACACCATAGCCTCCGCCGTACCCTCATCCTAATCCGTACACGGACACTGACCCGCGCGTCCGCACGTGCCCCGACCCTAGCACGTGTCCGCACCCTGACCTGTGCCCCCAGCCTTGCCGTTCCCTAACCCTAACCCTAGCCCGGAACGGAAACCCACCGGCAGCCCCACACCTTAGCCTCCGCCGTACCCTCATCCTAATCCTTACGCGGACACTGACCCGCGTGTCCGCACGTGCCCTGACCCTAGCACGTGTCCGCACCCTCACCTGTGCCCTCAGCCTTGCCGTTCCCTAACCCTAACCCTAGCCCGGAACGGAAACCCACCGGCAGCCCCACACCTTAGCCTCCGCCGTACCCTCATCCTAATCCGTACGCGGACACTGACCCGCGCGTCCGCACGTGCCCCGACCCTAGCACGTGTCCGCACCCTCGCCTGTGCCCTCAGCCTTGCCGTTCCCTAACCCTAAGCCTAGCCCGGAACGGAAACCCACCGGCAGCCCCACACCTTAGCCTCCGCCGTACCCTCATCCTAATCCGTACGCGGACACTGACCCGCGCGTCCGCACGAGCCCCAACCCTAGCACTTGTCCGAACCCTCACCTGTGCCCTCAGCCTTGCCGTTCCCTAACCCTAACCCTAGCCCGGAACGGAAACCCACCGGCAGCCCCACACCTTAGCCTCCGCCGTACCCTCATCCTAATCCGTACGCGGACACTGACCCGTGCGTCCGCACGTGCCACGACCCTAGCACGTGTCCGCACCCTCGCCTGTGCCCTCAGCCTTGCCGTTCCCTAACCCTAACCCTAGCCCGGAAGGGAAACCCACCGGCAGCCCCACACCTTAGCCTCCGCCGTACCCTCATCCTAATCCGTAGGCGGACACTGACCCGCGCGTCCGCACGTGCCCCGACCCTAGCACGTGTCCGCACCCTCACCTGTGCCCTCAGCCTTGCCGTTCCCTAACCCTAACCCTAGCCCGGAACGGAAACCCACCGGCCGCCCCACACCTTAGCCTCCGCCGTACCCTCATCCTAATCCGTACGCGGACACTGACCCGCGCGTCCGCACGTGCCCCGACCCTAGCACGTGTCCGCACCCACGCCTGTGACCTCAGCCTTGCCGTTCCCTAACCCTAACCCTAGCCCGGAACGGAAACCCACCGGCAGCCCCACAACTTAGCCTCCGCCGTACCCTCATCCTAATCCGTAGGCGGACACTGACCCGCGCGTAAGCACGTGCCCCGACGCTAGCACGTGTCCGCACCCTCGCCTGTGCCCTCAGCCTTGCCGTTCCCTAACCCTAACCCTAGCCGGGAACGGAAACCCACCGGCAGCCCCACAACTTAGCCTCCGCCGTACCCTCATCCTAATCCGTACGCGGACAATGACCCGCGCGTCCGCACGTGCTCCGACCCTAGCACGTGTCCGCACCCTCACCTGTGCCCTCAGCCTTGCCGTTCCCTAACCCTAACCCTAGCCCGGAATGGAAACCCACCGGCAGCCCCACACCTTAGCCTCCGCCGTACCCTCATCCTAATCCGTACGCGGACACTGACCCGCGCGTCCGCACGTGCCCCGACCCTAGCACGTGTCCGCACCCTCACCTGTGCCCTCAGCCTTGCCGTTCCCTAACCCTAACCCTAGCCCGGAACGCAAACCCACCGGCAGCCCCACACCTTAGCCTCCGCCGTACCCTCATCCTAATCCGTACGCGGACACTGACCCACGCGTCCGCACGTGCCCCGACCGTAGCACGTGTCCGCACCCTGACCTGTGCCCTCAGCCTTGCCGTTCCCTAACCCTAACCCTAGCCCGGAACGGAAACCCACCGGCAGCCCCACACCTTAGCCTCCGCCGTACCCTCATCCTAATCCGTACGCGGACACTGACGCGCGCGTCCGCACGTGCCCCGACCCTAGCACATGTCCGCACCCTGACCTGTGCCCTCAGCCTTGCCGTTCCCTAACCCTAACCCTAGCCCGGAACGGAAACCCACCGGCAGCCCCACACCTTAGCCTCCGCCGTACCCTCATCCTAATCCGTACGCGGACACTGACCCGCGTGTCCACACGTGCCCCGACCCTAGCACGTGTCCGCACCCTCACCTGTGCCCTCAGCCTTGCCGTTCCCTAACCCTAACCCTAGCCCGGAACGGAAACCCACCGGCAGCCCCACACCTTAGCCTCCGCCGTACCCTCATCCTAATCCGTACGCGGACACTGACCCGCGCGTCCGCACGTGCCCCGACCCTAGCACGTGTCCGCACCCTCACCTGTGCCCTCAGCCTTGCCGTTCCCTAACCCTAACCCTAGCCCGGAACGGAAACCCACCGGCAGCCCCACACTTTAGCCTCCGCCGTACCCTCATCCTAATCCGTACGCGGACACGGACCCGCGCGTCCGCACGTGCCACGACCTTAGCACGTGTCCGCCCCCTCGCCTGTGCCCTCAGCCTTGCCGTTCCCTAACCCTAACCCTAGCCCGGAAAGGAAACCCACCGGCAACGCCACACCTTAGCCTCTGCCGTACCCTCATCCTAATCCGTACGCGGACACTGACCCACGCGTCCGCACGTGCCCCGAACCTAGCACGTGTCCGCACCCTGACCTGTGCCCTCAGCCTTGCCGTTCCCTAACCCTAACCCAAGCCCGGAACGGAAACCCACCGGCAGCCCCACACCTTAGTCTCCGCCATACCCTCATCCTAATCCGTACGCGGACACTGACCCGCGCGTCCGCACGTGCCACGACCCTAGCACGTGTCCGCACCCTCACCTGTGCCCTCAGCCTTGCCGTTCCCTAACCCTAACCCTAGCCCGGAACGCAAACCCACCGGCAGCCCCACACCTTAGCCTCCGCCGTACCCTCATCCTAATCCGTACGCGGACACTGACCCACGCGTCCGCACGTGCCCCGACCCTAGCACGTGTCCGCACCGTCACCTGTGCCCTCAGCCTTGCCGTTCCCTAACCCTAACCCTAGCACGGAAGGGAAACCCACCGGCAGCCCCACACCTTAGCCTCCGCCGTACCCTCATCCTAATCCGTACGCGGACACTGACCCACGCGTCCGCACGTGCCCCGACCCTAGCACGTGTCCGCACCCTGACCTGTGCCCTCAGCCTTGCCGTTCCCTAACCCTAACCCTAGCCCGGAACGGAAACCCACCGGCAGCCCCACACCTTAGCCTCCGCCGTACCCTCATCCTAATCCGTACGCGGACACTGACCCGCGCGTCCGCACGTGCCCCGACCCTAGCACGTGTCCGCACCCTCGCCTGTGCCCTCAGCCTTGCCGTTCCCTAACCCTAACCCTAGCCCGGAACGGAAACCCACCGGCAGCCCCACACCTTAGCCTCCGCCGTACCCTCATCCTAATCCGTACGCGGACACTGACCCGCGCGTCCGCACGTGCCCCGACCCTAGCACGTGTCCGCACCCACGCCTGTGACCTCAGCCTTGCCGTTCCCTAACCCTAACCCTAGCCCGGAACGGAAACCCACCGGCAGCCCCACAACTTAGCCTCCGCCGTACCCTCATCCTAATCCGTAGGCGGACACTGACCCGCGCGTAAGCACGTGCCCCGACGCTAGCACGTGTCCGCACCCTCGCCTGTGCCCTCAGCCTTGCCGTTCCCTAACCCTAACCCTAGCCGGGAACGGAAACCCACCGGCAGCCCCACAACTTAGCCTCCGCCGTACCCTCATCCTAATCCGTACGCGGACAATGACCCGCGCGTCCGCACGTGCTCCGACCCTAGCACGTGTCCGCACCCTCACCTGTGCCCTCAGCCTTGCCGTTCCCTAACCCTAACCCTAGCCCGGAATGGAAACCCACCGGCAGCCCCACACCTTAGCCTCCGCCGTACCCTCATCCTAATCCGTACGCGGACACTGACCCGCGCGTCCGCACGTGCCCCGACCCTAGCACGTGTCCGCACCCTCACCTGTGCCCTCAGCCTTGCCGTTCCCTAACCCTAACCCTAGCCCGGAACGCAAACCCACCGGCAGCCCCACACCTTAGCCTCCGCCGTACCCTCATCCTAATCCGTACGCGGACACTGACCCACGCGTCCGCACGTGCCCCGACCGTAGCACGTGTCCGCACCCTGACCTGTGCCCTCAGCCTTGCCGTTCCCTAACCCTAACCCTAGCCCGGAACGGAAACCCACCGGCAGCCCCACACCTTAGCCTCCGCCGTACCCTCATCCTAATCCGTACGCGGACACTGACCCGCGCGTCCGCACGTGCCCCGACCCTAGAACGTGTCCGCACCCTGACCTGTGCCCTCAGCCTTGCCGTTCCCTAACCCTAACCCTAGCCCGGAACGGAAACCCACCGGCAGCCCCACACCTTAGCCTCCGCCGTACCCTCATCCTAATCCGTACGCGGACACTGACCCGCGTGTCCGCACGTGCCCCGACCCTAGCACGTGTCCGCACCCTCACCTGTGCCCTCAGCCTTGCCGTTCCCTAACCCTAACCCTAGCCCGGAACGGAAACCCACCGGCAGCCCCACACCTTAGCCTCCGCCGTACCCTCATCCTAATCCATACGCGGACACTGACCCGCGCGTCCGCACGTGCCCCGACCCTAGCACGTGTCCGCACCCTCACCTGTGCCCTCTGCCTTGCCGTTCCCTAACCCTAACCCTAGCCCGGAACGGAAACCCACCGGCAGCCCCACACTTTAGCCTCCGCCGTACCCTCATCCTAATCCGTACGCGGACACGGACCCGCGCGTCCGCACGTGCCACGACCTTAGCACGTGTCCGCCCCCTCGCCTGTGCCCTCAGCCTTGCCGTTCCCTAACCCTAACCCTAGCCCGGAAAGGAAACCCACCGGCAACCCCACACCTTAGCCTCTGCCGTACCCTCATCCTAATCCGTACGCGGACACTGACCCACGCGTCCGCACGTGCCCCGAACCTAGCACGTGTCCGCACCCTGACCTGTGCCCTCAGCCTTGCCGTTCCCTAACCCTAACCCAAGCCCGGAACGGAAACCCACCGGCAGCCCCACACCTTAGTCTCCGCCATACCCTCATCCTAATCCGTACGCGGACACTGACCCGCGCGTCCGCACGTGCCACGACCCTAGCACGTGTCCGCACCCTCACCTGTGCCCTCAGCCTTGCCGTTCCCTAACCCTAAGCCTAGCCCGGAACGGAAACCCACCGGCAGCCCCACACCTTAGCCTCCGCCGTACCCTCATCCTAATCCGTACGCGGACACTGACCCGCGCGTCCGCACGAGCCCCGACCCTAGCACTTGTCCGAACCCTCACCTGTGCCCTCAGCCTTGCCGTTCCCTAACCCTAACCCTAGCCCGGAACGGAAACCCACCGGCAGCCCCACACCTTAGCCTCCGCCGTACCCTCATCCTAATCCGTACGCGGACACTGACCCGTGCGTCCGCACGTGCCACGACCCTAGCACGTATCCGCACCCTCGCCTGTGCCCTCAGCCTTGCCGTTCCCTAACCCTAACCCTAGCCCGGAAGGGAAACCCACCGGCAGCCCCACACCTTAGCCTCCGCCGTACCCTCATCCTAATCCGTAGGCGGACACTGACCCGCGCGTCCGCACGTGCCCCGACCCTAGCACGTGTCCGCACCCTCACCTGTGCCCTCAGCCTTGCCGTTCCCTAACCCTAACCCTAGCCCGGAAAGGAAACCCACCGGCAGCCCCACACCTTAGCCTCCGCCGTACCCTCATCCTAATCCGTACGCGGACACTGACCCGCGCGTCCGCACGTGCCCCGACCCTAGCACGTGTCCGCACCCACGCCTGTGACCTCAGCCTTGCCGTTCCCTAACCCTAACCCTAGCCCGGAACGGAAACCCACCGGCAGCCCCACAACTTAGCCTCCGCCGTACCCTCATCCTAATCCGTAGGCGGACACTGACCCGCGCGTAAGCACGTGCCCCGACGCTAGCACGTGTCCACACCCTCGCCTGTGCCCTCAGCCTTGCCGTTCCCTAACCCTAACCCTAGCCGGGAACGGAAACCCACCGGCAGCCCCACAACTTAGCCTCCGCCGTACCCTCATCCTAATCCGTACGCGGACAATGACCCGCGCGTCCGCACGTGCTCCGACCCTAGCACGTGTCCGCACCCTCACCTGTGCCCTCAGCCTTGCCGTTCCCTAACCCTAACCCTAGCCCGGAATGGAAACCCACCGGCAGCCCCACACCTTAGCCTCCGCCGTACCCTCATCCTAATCCGTACGCGGACACTGACCCGCGCGTCCGCACGTGCCCCGACCCTAGCACGTGTCCGCACCCTCACCTGTGCCCTCAGCCTTGCCGTTCCCTAACCCTAACCCTAGCCCGGAACGCAAACCCACCGGCAGCCCCACACCTTAGCCTCCGCCGTACCCTCATCCTAATCCGTACGCGGACACTGACCCACGCTTCCGCACGTGCCCCGACCGTAGCACGTGTCCGCACCCTGACCTGTGCCCTCAGCCTTGCCGTTCCCTAACCCTAACCCTAGCCCGGAACGGAAACCCACCGGCAGCCCCACACCTTAGCCTCCGCCGTACCCTCATCCTAATCCGTACGCGGACACTGACCCGCGCGTCCGCACGTGCCCCGACCCTAGCACGTGTCCGCACCCTGACCTGTGACCTCAGCCTTGCCGTTCCCTAACCCTAACCCTAGCCCGGAACGGAAACCCACCGGCAGCCCCACACCTTAGCCTCCGCCGTACCCTCATCCTAATCCGTACGCGGACACTGACCCGCGTGTCCGCACGTGCCCCGACCCTAGCACGTGTCCGCACCCTCACCTGTGCCCTCAGCCTTGCCGTTCCCTAACCCTAACCCTAGCCCGGAACGGAAACCCACCGGCAGCCCCACACCTTAGCCTCCGCCGTACCCTCATCCTAATCCGTACGCGGACACTGACCCGCGCGTCCGCACGTGCCCCGACCCTAGCACGTGTCCGCACCCTCACCTGTGCCCTCAGCCTTGCCGTTCCCTAACCCTAACCCTAGCCCGGAACGGAAACCCACCGGCAGCCCCACACTTTAGCCTCCGCCGTACCCTCATCCTAATCCGTACGCGGACACGGACCCGCGCGTCCGCACGTGCCACGACCTTAGCACGTGTCCGCCCCCTCGCCTGTGCCCTCAGCCTTGCCGTTCCCTAACCCTAACCCTAGCCCGGAAAGGAAACCCACCGGCAACCCCACACCTTAGCCTCTGCCGTACCCTCATCCTAATCCGTACGCGGACACTGACCCACGCGTCCGCACGTGCCCCGAACCTAGCACGTGTCCGCACCCTGACCTGTGCCCTCAGCCTTGCCGTTCCCTAACCCTAACCCAAGCCCGGAACGGAAACCCACCGGCAGCCCCACACCTTAGTCTCCGCCATACCCTCATCCTAATCCGTACGCGGACACTGACCCGCGCGTCCGCACGTGCCACGACCCTAGCACGTGTCCGCAACCTCACCTGTGCCCTCAGCCTTGCCGTTCCCTAACCCTAACCCTAGCCCGGAACGCAAACCCACCGGCAGCCCCACACCTTAGCCTCCGCCGTACCCTCATCCTAATCCGTACGCGGACACTGACCCACGCGTCCGCACGTGCCCCGACCCTAGCACGTGTCCGCACCGTCACCTGTGCCCTTAGCCTTGCCGTTCCCTAACCCTAACCCTAGCACGGAAGGGAAACCCACCGGCAGCCCCACACCTTAGCCTCCGCCGTACCCTCATCCTAATCCGTACGCGGACACTGACCCACGCGTCCGCACGTGCCCCGACCCTAGCACGTGTCCGCACCCTGACCTGTGCCCTCAGCCTTGCCGTTCCCTAACCCTAACCCTAGCCCGGAACGGAAACCCACCGGCAGCCCCACACCTTAGCCTCCGCCGTACCCTCATCCTAATCCGTACGCGGACACTGACCCGCGCGTCCGCACGTGCCCCGACCCTAGCACGTGTCCGCACCCTGACCTGTGCCCTCAGCCTTGCCGTTCCCTAACCCTAACCCTAGCCCGGAACGGAAACCCACCGGCAGCCCCACACCTTAGCCTCCGCCGTACCCTCATCCTAATCCGTACGCGGACACTGACCCGCGTGTCCGCACGTGCCCCGACCCTAGCACGTGTCCGCACCCTCACCTGTGCCCTCAGCCTTGCCGTTCCCTAACCCTAACCCTAGCCCGGAACGGAAACCCACCGGCAGCCCCACACCTTAGCCTCCGCCGTACCCTCATCCTAATCCGTACGCGGACACTGACCCGCGCGTCCGCACGTGCCCCGACCCTAGCACGTGTCCGCACCCTCGCCTGTGCCCTCAGCCTTGCCGTTCCCTAACCCTAACCCTAGCCTGGAACGGAAACCCACCGGCAGCCCCACACCTTAGCCTCCGCCGTACCCTCATCCTAATCCGTACGCGGACACTGACCCGCGCGTCCGCACGTGCCCCGACCCTAGCACGTGTCCGCACCCACGCCTGTGACCTCAGCCTTGCCGTTCCATAACCCTAACCCTAGCCCGGAACGGAAACCCACCGGCAGCCCCACAACTTAGCCTCCGCCGTACCCTCATCCTAATCCGTAGGCGGACACTGACCCGCGCGTAAGCACGTGCCCCGACACTAGCACGTGTCCGCACCCTCGCCTGTGCCCTCAGCCTTGCCGTTCCCTAACCCTAACCCTAGCCGGGAACGGAAACCCACCGGCAGCCCCACAACTTAGCCTCCGCCGTACCCTCATCCTAATCCGTACGCGGACAATGACCCGCGCGTCCGCACGTGCTCCGACCCTATCACGTGTCCGCACCCTCACCTGTGCCCTCAGCCTTGCCGTTCCCTAACCCTAACCCTAGCCCGGAATGGAAACCCACCGGCAGCCCCACACCTTAGCCTCCGCCGTACCCTCATCCTAATCCGTACGCGGACACTGACCCGCGCGTCCGCACGTGCCCCGACCCTAGCACGTGTCCGCACCCTCACCTGTGCCCTCAGCCTTGCCGTTCCCTAACCCTAACCCTAGCCCGGAACGCAAACCCACCGGCAGCCCCACACCTTAGCCTCCGCCGTACCCTCATCCTAATCCGTACGCGGACACTGACCCACGCGTCCGCACGTGCCCCGACCGTAGCACGTGTCCGCACCCTGACCTGTGCCCTCAGCCTTGCCGTTCCCTAACCCTAACCCTAGCCCGGAACGGAAACCCACCGGCAGCCCCACACCTTAGCCTCCGCCGTACCCTCATCCTAATCCGTACGCGGACACTGACCCGCGCGTCCGCACGTGCCCCGACCCTAGAACGTGTCCGCACCCTGACCTGTGCCCTCAGCCTTGCCGTTCCCTAACCCTAACCCTAGCCCGGAACGGAAACCCACCGGCAGCCCCACACCTTAGCCTCCGCCGTACCCTCATCCTAATCCGTACGCGGACACTGACCCGCGTGTCCGCACGTGCCCCGACCCTAGCACGTGTCCGCACCCTCACCTGTGCCCTCAGCCTTGCCGTTCCCTAACCCTAACCCTAGCCCGGAACGGAAACCCACCGGCAGCCCCACACCTTAGCCTCCGCCGTACCCTCATCCTAATCCATACGCGGACACTGACCCGCGCGTCCGCACGTGCCCCGACCCTAGCACGTGTCCGCACCCTCACCTGTGCCCTCAGCCTTGCCGTTCCCTAACCCTAACCCTAGCCCAGAACGGAAACCCACCGGCAGCCCCATACTTTAGCCTCCGCCGTACCCTCATTCTAATCCGTACGCGGACACGGACCCGCGCGTCCGCACGTGCCACGACCTTAGCACGTGTCCGCCCCCTCGCCTGTGCCCTCAGCCTTGCCGTTCCCTAACCCTAACCCTAGCCCGGAAAGGAAACCCACCGGCAACCCCACACCTTAGCCTCTGCCGTACCCTCATCCTAATCCGTACGAGGACACTGACCCACGCGTCCGCACGTGCCCCGAACCTAGCACGTGTCCGCACCCTGACCTGTGCCCTCAGCCTTGCCGTTCCCTAACCCTAACCCAAGCCCGGAACGGAAACCCACCGGCAGCCCCACACCTTAGTCTCCGCCATACCCTCATCCTAATCCGTACGCGGACACTGACCCGCGCGTCCGCACGTGCCACGACCCTAGCACGTGTCCGCACCCTCACCTGTGCCCTCAGCCTTGCCGTTCCCTAACCCTAACCCTAGCCCGGAACGCAAACCCACCGGCAGCCCCACACCTTAGCCTCCGCCGTACCCTCATCCTAATCCGTACGCGGACACTGACCCACGCGTCCGCACGTGCCCCAACCCTAGCACGTGTCCGCACCGTCACCTGTGCCCTCAGCCTTGCCGTTCCCTAACCCTAACCCTAGCACGGAAGGGAAACCCACCGGCAGCCCCACACCTTAGACTCCGCCGTACCCTCATCCTAATCCGTACGCGGACACTGACCCACGCGTCCGCACGTGCCCCGACCCTAGCACGTGTCCGCACCCTGACCTGTGCCCTCAGCCTTGCCGTTCCCTAACCCTAACCCTAGCCCGGAACGGAAACCCACCGGCAGCCCCACACCTTAGCCTCCGCCGTACCCTCATCCTAATCCGTACGCGGACACTGACCCGCGCGTCCGCACGTGCCCCGACCCTAGCACGTGTCCGCACCCTGACCTGTGCCCTCAGCCTTGCCGTTCCCTAACCCTAACCCTAGCCCGGAACGGAAACCCACCGGCAGCCCCACACCTTAGCCTCCGCCGTACCCTCATCCTAATCCGTACGCGGACACTGACCCGCGTGTCCGCACGTGCCCCGACCCTAGCACGTGTCCGCACCCTCACCTGTGCCCTCAGCCTTGCCGTTCCCTAACCCTAACCCTAGCCCGGAACGGAAACCCACCGGCAGCCCCACACCTTAGCCTCCGCCGTACCCTCATCCTAATCCGTACGCGGACACTGACCCGCGCGTCCGCACGTGCCCCGACCCTAGCACGTGTCCGCACCCTCGCCTGTGCCCTCAGCCTTGCCGTTCCCTAACCCTAAGCCTAGCCCGGAACGGAAACCCACCGGCAGCCCCACACCTTAGCCTCCGCCGTACCCTCATCCTAATCCGTACGCGGACACTGACCCGCGCGTCCGCACGAGCCCCGACCCTAGCACGTGTCCGCACCCTCACCTGTGCCCTCAGCCTTGCCGTTCCCTAACCCTAACCCTAGCCCGGAAAGGAAACCCACTGGCAGCCCCACAACTTAGCCTCCGCCGTACCCTCATCCTAATCCGTACGCGGACACTGACCCGCGCGTCCGCACGTGCCACGACCCTAGAACGTGTCCGCACCCTCGCCTGTGCCCTCAGCCTTGCCGTTCCCTAACCCTAACCCTAGCCCGGAAGGGAAACCCACCGGCAGCCCCACACCTTAGCCTCCGCCGTAACCTCATCCTAATGCGTAGGCGGACACTGACCCGCGCGTCCGCACGTGCCCCGACCCTAGCACGTGTCCGCACCCTCACCTGTGCCCTCAGCCTTGCCGTTCCCTAACCCTAACCCTAGCCCGGAACGGAAACCCACCGGCAGCCCCACACCTTAGCCTCCGCCGTACCCTCATCCTAATCCGTACGCGGACACTGACCCGCGCGTCCGCACGTGCCCCGACCCTAGAACGTGTCCGCACCCTCACCTGTGCCCTCAGCCTTGCCGTTCCCTAACCCTAACCCTAGCCCGGAATGGAAAACCACCGGCAGCCCCACACCTTAGCCTCCGCCGTACCCTCATCCTAATCCGTACGCGGACACTGACCCACGCGTCCGCACGTGCCCCGACCCTAGCACGTGTCCGCACCCTCACCTGTGCCCTCAGCCTTGACGTTCCCTAACCCTAACCCTAGCCCGGAACGGAAACCCACCGGCAGCCCCACACCTTAGCCTCCGCCGTACCCTCATCCTAATCCGTAGGCAGACACTGACCCACGCGTCCGCACGTGCCCCGACCCTAGCACGTGTCCGCACCCTCACCTGTGCCCTCAGCCTTGCCGTTCCCTAACCCTAACCCTAGCCCGGAACGGAAACCCACCGGCAGCCCCACACCTTAGCCTCCGCCGTACCCTCATCCTAATCCGTACGCGGACACTGACCCGCGCGTCCGCACGTGCCCCGAACCTAGCACGTGTCCACACCCTCACCTGTGCCCTCAGCCTTGCCGTTCCCTAACCCTAACCCTAGCCCGGAACGGAAACCCACCGGCAGCCCCACACCTTATACTCCGCCGTACCCTCATCCTAATCCGTACGCGGACACTGACCCACGCGTCCGCACGTGCCCCGACCCTAGCACGTCTCCGCACCCTCACCTGTGCCCTCAGCCTTGCCGTTCCCTAACCCTAACCCTAGCCCGGAAGGGAAACCCACCGGCAGCCCCACACCTTAGCCTCCGCCGTAACCTCATCCTAATCCATACGCGGACACTGACCCGCGCGTCCGCACGTGCCCCGACCCTAGCACGTGTCGGCACCCTCACCTGTGCCATCAGCCTTGCCGTTCCCTAACCCTAACCCTAGCCCGGAACGGAAACCCACCGGCAGCCCCACACCTTAGCCTCCGCCGTACCCTCATCCTAATCCGTACGCGGACACTGACACGCGCGTCCGCACGTGCCCCGACCCTAGCACGTGTCCGCACCGTCACCTGTGCCCTCAGCCTTGCTGTTCCCTAACCCTAACCCTAGCACGGAAGGGAAACCCACCGGCAGCCCCACACCTTAGCCTCCGCCGTACCCTCATCCTAATCCGTACGCGGACACTGACCCACGCGTCCGCACGTGCCCCGACCCTAGCACGTGTCCGCACCCTGACCTGTGCCCTCAGCCTTGCCGTTCCCTAACCCTAACCCTAGCCCGGAACGGAAACCCACCGGCAGCCCCACACCTTAGCCTCCGCCGTACGCTCATCCTAATCCGTACGCGGACACTGACCCGCGCGTCCGCACGTGCCCCGACCCTAGCACGTGTCCGCACCCTCACCTGTGCCCTCAGCCTTGCCGTTCCTTAACCCTAACCCTAGCCCGGAACGGAAACCCACCGGCAGCCCCACACCTTAGCCTCCGCCGTACCCTCATCCTAATCCGTACGCGGACACTGACCCGCGCGTCCGCACGTGCCACAACCCTAGCACGTGTCCGCACCCTCGCCTGTGCCCTCAGCCTTGCCGTTCCCTAACCCTAACCCTAGCCCGGAAGGGAAACCCACCGGCAGCCCCACACCTTAGCCTCCGCCGTACCCTCATCCTAATCCGTAGGCGGACACTGACCCGCGCGTCCGCACGTGGCCCGTCCCTAGCACGTGTCCGCACCCTCACCTGTGCCCTCAGCCTTGCCGTTCCCTAACCCTAACCCTAGCCCGGAACGGAAACCCACCGGCAGCCCCACACCTTAGCCTCCGCAGTACCCTCATCCTAATCCGTACGCGGACACTGACCCGCGCGTCCGCACGTGCCCCGACCCTAGAACGTGTCCGCACCCTCGCCTGTGCCCTCAGCCTTGCCGTTCCCTAACCCTAACCCTAGCCCGGAATGGAAAACCACAGGCAGCCCCACACCTTAGCCTCCGCCGTACCCTCATCCTAATCCGTACGCGGACACTGACCCGCGCGTCCGCACGTGCCCCGACCCTAGCACGTGTCTGCACCCTCGCCTGTGCCCTCAGCCTTGCCGTTCCCTAACCCTAACCCTAGCCCAGAACGGAAACCCACCGGCAGCCCCACACCTTAGCCTCCGCCGTACCCTCATCCTAATCCGTACGCGGACACTGACCCGCGCGTCCGCACGAGCCCCGACCCTAGCACGTGTCCGCACCCTCACCTGTGCCCTCAGCCTTGCCGTTCCCTAACCCTAACCCTAGCCCGGAATGGAAACCCACCGGCAGCCCCACACCTTAGCCTCCGCCGTACCCTCATCCTAATCCGTACGCGGACACTGACCCGCGCGTCCGCACGTGCCACGACCCTAGCACGTGTCCGCACCCTCGCCTGTGCCCTCAGCCTTGCCGTTCCCTAACCCTAACCCTAGCCCGGAAGGGAAACCCACCGGCAGCCCCACACCTTAGCCTCCGCCGTACCCTCATCCTAATCCGTAGGCGGACACTGACCCGCGCGTCCGCACTTGCCCCGACCCTAGCACGTGTCCGCACCCTCACCTGTGCCCTCAGCCTTGCCGTTCCCTAACCCTAACCCTAGCCCGGAACGGAAACCCACCGGCAGCCCCACACCTTAGCCTCCGCCGTACCCTCATCCTAATCCGTACGCGGACACTGACCCGCGCGTCTGCACGTGCCCCGACCCTAGAACGTGTCCGCACCCTCGCCTGTGCCCTCAGCCTTGCCGTTCCCTAACCCTAACCCTAGCCCGGAATGGAAAACCACCGGCAGCCCCACACCTTAGCCTCCGCCGTACCCTCATCCTAATCCGTACGCGGACACTGACCCGCGCGTCCGCACGTGCCCCGACACTAGCACGTGTCCGCACCCTCACCTGTGCCCTCAGCCTTGCCGTTCCCTAACCCTAACCCTAGCCCGGAACGGAAACCCACCGGCAGCCCCACACCTTATACTCCGCCGTACCCTCATCCTAATCCGTACGCGGACACTGACCCGCGCGTCCGCACGTGCCCCGACCCTATCACGTCTCCGCACACTGACCTGTGCCCTCAGCCTTGCCGTTCCCTAACCCTAACCCTAGCCCGGAACGGAAACACACCGGCAGCCCCACACCTTAGCCTCCGCCGTACCCTCATCCTAATCCATACGTGGACACTGACCCGCGCGTCCGCACGTGCCCCGACCCTAGCACGTGTCCGCACCCTCACCTGTGCCCTCAGCCTTGCCGTTCCCTAACCCTAACCCTAGCCCGGAACGGAAACCCACCGGCAGCCCCACACCTTAGCCTCCGCCGTACCCTCATCCTAATCCGTACACTCACCTGTGCCCTCAGCCTTGCCGTTCCCTAACCCTAACCCTAGCCCGGAACGGAAACCCACCGGCAGCCCCACACCTTAGCCTCCGCCGTACCCTCATCCTAATCCGTACGCGGACACTGACCCGCGCGTCTGCACGTGCCCCGACCCTAGCACGTGTCTGCACCCTCGCCTGTGCCCTCAGCCTTGACGTTCCCTAAACCTAACCCTAGCCCGGAACGGAAACCCACCGGCAGCCCCACACCTTAGCCTCCGCCGTACCCTCATCCTAATCCGTACGCGGACACTGACCCGCGCGTCCGCACGAGCCCCGAACCTAGCACGTGTCCGCACCCTCACCTGTGCCCTCAGCCTTGCCGTTCCCTAACCCTAACCCTAGCCCGGAACGGAAACCCACCGGCAGCCCCACACCTTAGCCTCCGCCGTACCCTCATCCTAATCCGTACGCGGACACTGACCCGCGCGTCCGCACGTGCCACGACCCTAGCACGTGTCCGCACCCTCGCCTGTGCCCTCAGCCTTGCCGTTCCCTAACCCTAACCCTAGCCCGGAAGGGAAACCCACCGGCAGCCCCACACCTTAGCCTCCGCCGTACCCTCATCCTAATCCGTAGGCGGACACTGACCCGCGCGTCCGCACGTGCCCCGACCCTAGCACGTGTCCGCACCCTCACCTGTGCCCTCAGCCTTGCCGTTCCCTAACCCTAACCCTAGCCCGGAACGGAAACCCACCGGCAGCCCCACACCTTAGCCTCCGCCGTACCCTCATCCTAATCCATACGCGGACACTGACCCGCGCGTCCGCACATGCCCCGACCCTAGAACGTGTCCGCACCCTCGCCTGTGCCCTCAGCCTTGCCGTTCCCTAACCCTAACCCTAGCCCGGAATGGAAAACCACCGGCAGCCCCACACCTTAGCCTCCGCCGTACCCTCATCCTAATCCGTACGCGGACACTGACCCGCGCGTCCGCACGTGCCCCGACCCTAGCACGTGTCCGCACCCTCACCTGTACCCTCAGCCTTGCCGTTCCCTAACCCTAACCCTAGCCCGGAACGGAAACCCACCGGCAGCCCCACACCTTAGCCTCCGCCGTACCCTCATCCTAATCCGTAGGCGGACACTGACCCGCGCGTCCGCACGTGCCCCGACCCTAGCACGTGTCCGCACCCTCACCTGTGCCCTCAGCCTTGCCGTTCCCTAACCCTAACCCTAGCCCGGAACGGAAACCCACCGGCAGCCCCACACCTTAGCCTCCGCCGTACCCTCATCCTAATCCGTACGCGGACACTGACCCGCGCGTCCGCACGTGCCCCGAACCTAGCACGTGTCCACACCCTCACCTGTGCCCTCAGCCTTGCCGTTCCCTAACCCTAACCCTAGCCCGGAACGGAAAACCACCGGCAGCCCCACACCTTATACTCCGCCGTACCCACATCCTAATCCGTACGTGGACACTGACCCGCGCGTCCGCACGTGCCCCGACCCTATAACGTCTCCGCACCCTGATCTGTGCCCTCAGCCTTGCCGTTCCCTAACCCTAACCCTAGCCCGGAACGGAAACCCACCGGCAGCCCCACACCTTAGCCTCCGCCGTACCCTCATCCTAATCCATACGCGGACACTGACCCGCGCGTCCGCACGTGCCCCGACCCTAGCACGTGTCCGCACCCTCACCTGTGCCATCAGCCTTGCCGTTCCCTAACCCTAACCCTAGCCCGGAACGGAAACCCACCGGCAGCCCCACACCTTAGCCTCCGCCGTACCCTCATCCTAATCCGTACGCGGACACTGACCCGCGCGTCCGCACGTGCCCCGAACCTAGCACGTGTCCGCACCCTCACCTGTGCCCTCAGCCTTGCCGTTCCCTAACCCTAACCCTAGCCCGGAACGGAAACCCACCGGCAGCCCCACACCTTAGCCTCCGCCGTACGCTCATCCTAATCCGTACGCGGACACTGACCCGCGCGTCCGCACGTGCCCCGACCCTAGCACGTGTCCGCACCCTCACCTGTGCCCTCAGCCTTGCCGTTCCCTAACCCTAACCCTAGCCCGGAAGGGAAACCCACCGGCAGCCCCACACCTTAGCCTCCGCCGTACCCTCATCCTAATCCGTACGCGGACACTGACCCGCACGTCCGCACGTGCTCCGACCCTAGCACGTGTCCGCACCCTCACCTGTGCCCTCAGCCTTGCCGTTCCCTAACCCTAACCCTAGCCCAGAACGGAAACCCACCGGCAGCCCCACACCTTAGCCTCCGCCGTACCCTCATCCTAATCCGTACGCGGACACTGACCCGCGTGTCCGCACGTGCCCCGACCCTAGCACGTGTCCGCACCCTCGCCTGTGCCCTCAGCCTTGCCGTTTCCTAACCCTAACCCTAGCCCGGAACGGAAACCCACCGGCAGCCCCACACTTTAGCCTCCGCCGTACCCTCATCCTAATCCGTAGGCGGACACTGACCCGCGCGTCCGCACGTGCCCCGACCCTAGCACGTGTCCACACCCTCACCTGTGCCCTCAGCCTTGCCGTTCCCTAACCCTAACCCTAGACCGGAACGGAAACCCACCGGCAGCCCCACACCTTAGCCTCCGCCGTACCCTCATCCTAATCCGTACGCGGACACTGACCCGCGCGTCCGCACGTGCCCCGACCCTAGCACGTGTCCACACCCTCACCTGTGCCCTCAGCCTTGCCGTTCCCTAACCCTAACCCTAGCCCGGAATGGAAACCCACCGACAGCCCCACACCTTATACTCCGCCGTACCCTCATCCTAATCCGTACGCGGACACTGACCCGCGCGTCCGCACGTGCCCCGACCCTATCACGTCTCCGCACACTGACCTGTGCCCTCAGCCTTGCCGTTCCCTAACCCTAACCCTAGCCCGGAACGGAAACCCACCGGCAGCCCCACACCTTAGCCTCCGCCGTACCCTCATCCTAATCCATACGCGGACACTGACCCGCGCGTCCGCACGTGCCCCGACCCTAGCACGTGTCCGCACCCTCACCTGTGCCATCAGCCTTGCCGATCCCTAACCCTAACCCTAGCCCGGAACGGAAACCCACCGGCAGCCCCACACCTTAGCCTCCGCCGTACCCTCATTCTAATCCGTACGCGGACACTGACCCACGCGTCCGCACGTGCCCCGACCCTAGCACGTGTCCGCACCCTCGCCTGTGCCCTCAGCCTTGCCGTTCCCTAACCCTAACCCTAGCCCGGAACGGAAACCCACCGGCAGCCCCACAACTTAGCCTCCGCCGTACCCTCATCCTAATCCGTACGCGGACAATGACCCGCGCGTCCGCACGTGCCCCGACCCTAGCACGTGTCCGCACCCTCACCTGTACCCTCAGCCTTGCCGTTCCCTAACCCTAACCCTAGCCCGGAACGGAAACCCACCGGCAGCCCCACACCTTAGCCTCCGCCGTACCCTCATCCTAATCCGTACGCGGACACTGACCCGCGCGTCCGCACGTGCCCCGAACCTAGCACGTGTCCGCACCCTCACCTGTGCCCTCAGCCTTGCCGTTCCCTAACCCTAACCCTAGCCCGGAACGCAAACCCACCGGCAGCCCCACACCTTAGCCTCCGCCGTACCCTCATCCTAATCCGTACGCGGACACTGACCCACGCGTCCGCACGTGCCCCGACCCTAGCACGTGTCCGCACCCTGACCTGTGCCCTCAGCCTTGCCGTTCCCTAACCCTAACCCTAGCCCGGAACGGAAACCCACCGGCAGCCCCACACCTTAGCCTCCGCCGTACCCTCATCCTAATCCGTACGCGGACACTGACCCGCGCGTCCGCACGTGCCCCGACCCTAGCACGTGTCCGCACCCTGACCTGTGCCCTCAGCCTTGCCGTTCCCTAACCCTAACCCTAGCCCGGAACGGAAACCCACCGGCAGCCCCACACCTTAGCCTCCGCCGTACCCTCATCCTAATCCGTACGCGGACACTGACCCGCGTGTCCGCACGTGCCCCGACCCTAGCACGTGTCCGCACCCTCACCTGTGCCCTCAGCCTTGCCGTTCCCTAACCCTAACCCTAGCCTGGAACGGAAACCTACCGGCAGCCCCACACCTTAGCCTCCGCCGTACCCTCATCCTAATCCGTACGCGGACACTGATCCGCGCGTCCGCACGTGCCCCGACCCTAGCACGTGTCCGCACCCTCACCTGTGCCCTCAGCCTTGCCGTTCCCTAACCCTAACCCTAGCCCGGAACGGAAACCCACCGGCAGCCCCACACTTTAGCCTCCGCCGTACCCTCATCCTAATCCGTACGCGGACACGGACCCGCGCGTCCGCACGTGCCACGACCTTAGCACGTGTCCGCCCCCTCGCCTGTGCCCTCAGCCTTGCCGTTCCCTAACCCTAACCCTAGCCCGGAAAGGAAACCCACCGGCAGCCCCACACCTTAGCCTCCGCCGTACCCTCATCCTAATCCGTACGCGGACACTGACCCACGCGTCCGCACGTGCCCCGACCCTAGCACGTGTCCGCACCCTGACCTGTGCCCTCAGCCTTGCCGTTCCCTAACCCTAACCCAAGCCCGGAACGGAAACCCACCGGCAGCCCCACACCTTAGCCTCCGCCATACCCTCATCCTAATCCGTCCGCGGACACTGACCCGCGCGTCCGCACGTGCCACGACCCTAGCACGTGTCCGCACCCTCACCTGTGCCCTCAGCCTTGCCGTTCCCTAACCCTAACCCTAGCCCGGAACGCAAACCCACCGGCAGCCCCACACCTTAGCCTCCGCCGTACCCTCATCCTAATCCGTACGCGGACACTGACCCACGCGTCCGCACGTGCCCCGACCCTAGCACGTGTCCGCACCGTCACCTGTGCCCTCAGCCTTGCTGTTCCCTAACCCTAACCCTAGCACGGAAGGGAAACCCACCGGCAGCCCCACACCTTAGCCTCCGCCGTACCCTCATTCTAATCCGTACGCGGACACTGACCCACGCGTCCGCACGTGCCCCGACCCTAGCACGTGTCCGCACCCTGACCTGTGCCCTCAGCCTTGCCGTTCCCTAACCCTAACCCTAGCCCGGAACGGAAACCCACCGGCAGCCCCACACCTTAGCCTCCGCCGTACCCTCATCCTAATCCGTACGCGGACACTGACCCGCGCGTCCGCACGTGCCCCGACCCTAGCACGTGTCCGCACCCTCACCTGTGCCCTCAGCCTTGCCGTTCCCTAACCCTAACCCTAGCCCGGAACGGAAACCCACCGGCAGCCCCACACCTTAGCCTCCGCCGTACCCTCATCCTAATCCATACGCGGACACTGACCCGCGCGTCCGCACGTGCCACAACCCTAGCACGTGTCCGCACCCTCGCCTGTGCCCTCAGCCTTGCCGTTCCCTAACCCTAACCCTAGCCCGGAAGGGAAACCCACCGGCAGCCCCACACCTTAGCCTCCGCCGTACCCTCATCCTAATCCGTAGGCAGACACTGACCCGCGCGTCCGCACGTGGCCCGACCCTAGCACGTGTCCGCACCCTCACCTGTGCCCTCAGCCTTGCCGTTCCCTAACCCTAACCCTAGCCCGGAACGGAAACCCACCGGCAGCCCCACACCTTAGCCTCCGCAGTACCCTCATCCTAATCCGTACGCGGACACTGACCCGCGCGTCCGCACGTGCCCCGACCCTAGAACGTGTCCGCACCCTCGCCTGTGCCCTCAGCCTTGCCGTTCCCTAACCCTAACCCTAGCCCGGAATGGAAAACCACAGGCAGCCCCACACCTTAGCCTCCGCCGTACCCTCATCCTAATCCGTACGCGGACACTGACCCACGCGTCCGCACGTGCCCCGACCCTAGCACGTGTCCGCACCCTCACCTGTGCCCTCAGCCTTGCCGTTCCCTAACCCTAACCCTAGCCCGGAACGGAAACCCACCGGCAGCCCCACACCTTAGCCTCCGCCGTACCCTCATCCTAATCCATACGCGGACACTGACCCGCGCATCCGCACGTGCCCCGACCCTAGCACGTCTCCGCACCCTCACCTGTGCCCTCAGCCTTGCCGTTCCCTAACCCTAACCCTAGCCCGGAACGCAAACCCACCGGCAGCCCCACACCTCAGCCTCCGCCGTACCCTCATCCTAATCCGTACGCGGACACTGACCCGCACGTGCCCCGACCCTAGCACGTGTCCGCACCCTCACCTGTGCCTTCAGCCTTGCCGTTCCCTAACCCTAACCCTAGCCCGGAACGGAAACCCACCGGCAGCCCCACACCTTAGCCTCCGCCGTACCCTCATCCTAATCCGTACGCGGACACTGACCCGCGCGTCCGCACGTGCCACGACCCTAGCACGTGTCCGCACCCTCACCTGTGCCCTCAGCCTTGCCGTTCCCTAACCCTAACCCTAGCCCGGAACGGAAACCCACCGGCAGCCCCACACCTTAGCCTCCGCCGTACCCTCATCCTAATCCGTACGCGGACACTGACCCGCGCGTCCGCACGTGCCACGACCCTAGCACGTGTCCGCACCCTCACCTGTGCCCTCAGCCTTGCCGTTCCCTAACCCTAAACCTAGCCCGGAACGGAAACCCACCGGCAGCCCCACACCTTAGCCTCCGACGTACCCTCATCCTAATCCGTACGCGGACACAGACCCGCGCGTCCGCACATGCCCCGACCCTAGCACGTGTCCGCACCCTCACCTGTGCCCTCAGCCTTGCTGTTCCCTAACCCTAACCCTAGCCCAGAAGGGAAACCCACCAGCAGCCCCACACCTTAGCCTCCGACGTACCCTCATCCTAATCCGTACGCGGACACTGACCCGCGCGTCCGCATGTGCCCCGACCCTAGCACGTGTCCGCACCCTCACCTGTGCCCTCAGCCTTGCCGTTCCCTAACCCTAACCCTAGCCCGGAACGGAAACCCACCGGCAGCCCCACACCTTAGCCTCCGCCGTACCCTCATCCTAATCCGTACGCGGACACTGACCCGCGCGTCCGCACGTGCCCCGACCCTAGCACGTGTCTGCACCCTCGCCTGTGCCCTCAGCCTTGCCGTTCCCTAACCCTAACCCTAGCCCGGAACGGAAACCCACCGGCAGCCCCACACCTTAGCCTCCGCCGTACCCTCATCCTAATCCGTACGCGGACACTGACCCGCGCGTCCGCACGAGCCCCGACCCTAGCACGTGTCCGCACCCTCACCTGTGCCCTCAGCCTTGCCGTTCCCTAACCCTAACCCTAGCCCAGAATGGAAACCCACCGGCAGCCCCACACCTTAGCCTCCGCCGTACCCTCATCCTAATCCGTACGCGGACACTGACCCTCGCGTCCGCACGTGCCACGACCCTAGCACGTGTCCGCACCCTCGCCTGTGCCCTCAGCCTTGCCGTTCCCTAACCCTAACCCTAGCCCGGAAGGGAAACCCACCGGCAGCCCCACACCTTAGCCTCCGCCGTACCCTCATCCTAATCCGTAGGCGGACACTGACCCGCGCGTCCGCACGTGCCCCGACCCTAGCACGTGTCCGCACCCTCACCTGTGCCCTCAGCCTTGCCGTTCCCTAACCCTAACCCTAGCCCGGAACGGAAACCCACCGGCAGCCCCACACCTTAGCCTCCGCCGTACCCTCATCCTAATCCGTACGCGGACACTGACCCGCGCGTCCGCACGTGCCCCGACCCTAGAACGTGTCCGCACCCTCGCCTGTGCCCTCAGCCTTGCCGTTCCCTAACCCTAACCCTAGCCCGGAATGGAAAACCACCGGCAGCCCCACACCATAGCCTCCGCCGTACCCTCATCCTAATCCGTACGCGGACACTGACCCGCGCGTCCGCACGTGCCCCGACCCTAGCACGTGTCCGCACCCTCACCTGTACCCTCAGCCTTGCCGTTCCCTAACCCTAACCCTAGCCCGGAACGGAAACCCACCGGCAGCCCCACACCTTAGCCTCCGCCGTACCCTCATCCTAATCCGTAGGCGGACACTGACCCGCGCGTCCGCACGTGCCCCGACCCTAGCACGTGTCCGCACCCTCACCTGTGCCCTCAGCCTTGCCGTTCCCTAACCCTAACCCTAGCCCGGAACGGAAACCCACCGGCAGCCCCACACCTTAGCCTCCGCCGTACCCTCATCCTAATCCGTACGCGGACACTGACCCGCGCGTCCGCACGTGCCCCGACCCTAGCACGTGTCCACACCCTCACCTGTGCCCTCAGCCTTGCCGTTCCCTAACCCTAACCCTAGCCCGGAACGGAAAACCACCGGCAGCCGCACACCTTATACTCCGCCGTACCCACATCCTAATCCGTACGCGGACACTGACCCGCGCGTCCGCACGTGCCCCGACCCTATAACGTCTCCGCACCCTGATCTGTGCCCTCAGCCTTGCCGTTCCCTAACCCTAACCCTAGCCCGGAACGGAAACCCACCGGCAGCCCCACACCTTAGCCTCCGCCGTACCCTCATCCTAATCCGTACGCGGACACTGACCCGCACGTCCGCACGTGCTCCGACCCTAGCACGTGTCCGCACCCTCACCTGTGCCCTCAGCCTTGCCGTTCCCTAACCCTAACCCTAGCCCGGAACGGAAACCCACCGGCAGCCCCACACCTTAGCCTCCGCCGTACCCTCATCCTAATCCGTACGCGGACACTGACCCGCGCGTCCGCACGTGCCCCGACCCTAGAACGTGTCCGCACCCTCGCCTGTGCCCTCAGCCTTGCCGTTCCCTAACCCTAACCCTAGCCCGGAATGGAAAACCACCGGCAGCCCCACACCATAGTTTCCGCCGTACCCTCATCCTAATCCGTACGCGGACACTGACCCGCGCGTCCGCACGTGCCCCGACCCTAGCACGTGTCCGCACCCTCACCTGTACCCTCAGCCTTGCCGTTCCCTAACCCTAACCCTAGCCCGGAACGGAAACCCACCGGCAGCCCCACACCTTAGCCTCCGCCGTACCCTCATCCTAATCCGTAGGCGGACACTGACCCGCGCGTCCGCACGTGCCCCGACCCTAGCACGTGTCCGCACCCTCACCTGTGCCCTCAGCCTTGCCGTTCCCTAACCCTAACCCTAGCCCGGAACGGAAACCCACCGGCAGCCCCACACCTTAGCCTCCGCCGTACCCTCATCCTAATCCGTACGCGGACACTGACCCGCACGTCCGCACGTGCCCCGACCCTAGCACGTGTCCGCACCCTGACCTGTGCCCTCAGCCTTGCCGTTCCCTAACCCTAACCCTAGCCCGGAACGGAAACCCACCGGCAGCCCCACACCTTAGCCTCCGCCGTACCCTCATCCTAATCCGTACGCGGACACTGACCCGCGCGTCCGCACGTGCCCCGACCCTAGCACGTGTCCGCACCCTGACCTGTGCCCTCAGCCTTGCCGTTCCCTAACCCTAACCCTAGCCCGGAACGGAAACCCACCGGCAGCCCCACACCTTAGCCTCCGCCGTACCCTCATCCTAATCCGTACGCGGACACTGACCCGCGTGTCCGCACGTGCCCCGACCCTAGCACGTGTCCGCACCCTCACCTGTGCCCTCAGCCTTGCCGTTCCCTAACCCTAACCCTAGCCCGGAACGGAAACCCACCGGCAGCCCCACACCTTAGCCTCCGCCGTACCCTCATCCTAATCCGTACGCGGACACTGACCCGCGCGTCCGCACGTGCCCCGACCCTAGCACGTGTCCGCACCCTCACCTGTGCCCTCAGCCTTGCCGTTCCCTAACCCTAACCCTAGCCCGGAACGGAAACCCACCGGCAGCCCCACACTTTAGCCTCCGCCGTACCCTCATCCTAATCCGTACGCGGACACGGACCCGCGCGTCCGCACGTGCCACGACCTTAGCACGTGTCCGCCCCCTCGCCTGTGCCCTCAGCCTTGCCGTTCCCTAACCCTAACCCTAGCCCGGAAAGGAAACCCACCGGCAGCCCCACACCTTAGCCTCCGCCGTACCCTCATCCTAATCCGTACGCGGACACTGACCCACGCGTCCGCACGTGCCCCGACCCTAGCACGTGTCCGCACCCTGACCTGTGCCCTCAGCCTTGCCGTTCCCTAACCCTAACCCAAGCCCGGAACGGAAACCCACCGGCAGCCCCACACCTTAGCCTCCGCCATACCCTCATCCTAATCCGTCCGCGGACACTGACCCGCGCGTCCGCACGTGCCACGACCCTAGCACGTGTCCGCACCCTCACCTGTGCCCTCAGCCTTGCCGTTCCCTAACCCTAACCCTAGCCCGGAACGCAAACCCACCGGCAGCCCCACACCTTAGCCTCCGCCGTACCCTCATCCTAATCCGTACGCGGACACTGACCCACGCGTCCGCACGTGCCCCGACCCTAGCACGTGTCCGCACCGTCACCTGTGCCCTCAGCCTTGCTGTTCCCTAACCCTAACCCTAGCACGGAAGGGAAACCCACCGGCAGCCCCACACCTTAGCCTCCGCCGTACCCTCATCCTAATCCGTACGCGGACACTGACCCACGCGTCCGCACGTGCCCCGACCCTAGCACGTGTCCGCACCCTCACCTGTGCCCTCAGCCTTGCCGTTCCCTAACCCTAACCCTAGCCCGGAACGGAAACCCACCGGCAGCCCCACACCTTAGCCTCCGCCGTACCCTCATCCTAATCCGTACGCGGACACTGACCCGCGCGTCCGCACGTGCCCCGACCCTAGCACGTGTCCGCACCCTCACCTGTGCCCTCAGCCTTGCCGTTCCCTAACCCTAACCCTAGCCCGGAACGGAAACCCACCGGCAGCCCCACACCTTAGCCTCCGCCGTACCCTCATCCTAATCCGTACGCGGACACTGACCCGCGCGTCCGCACGTGCCACAACCCTAGCACGTGTCCGCACCCTCGCCTGTGCCCTCAGCCTTGCCGTTCCCTAACCCTAACCCTAGCCCGGAAGGGAAACCCACCGGCAGCCCCACACCTTAGCCTCCGCCGTACCCTCATCCTAATCCGTAGGCAGACACTGACCCGCGCGTCCGCACGTGGCCCGACCCTAGCACGTGTCCGCACCCTCACCTGTGCCCTCAGCCTTGCCGTTCCCTAACCCTAACCCTAGCCCGGAACGGAAACCCACCGGCAGCCCCACACCTTAGCCTCCGCAGTACCCTCATCCTAATCCGTACGCGGACACTGACCCGCGCGTCCGCACGTGCCCCGACCCTAGAACGTGTCCGCACCCTCGCCTGTGCCCTCAGCCTTGCCGTTCCCTAACCCTAACCCTAGCCCGGAATGGAAAACCACAGGCAGCCCCACACCTTAGCCTCCGCCGTACCCTCATCCTAATCCGTACGCGGACACTGACCCACGCGTCCGCACGTGCCCCGACCCTAGCACGTGTCCGCACCCTCACCTGTGCCCTCAGCCTTGCCGTTCCCTAACCCTAACCCTAGCCCGGAACGGAAACCCACCGGCAGCCCCACACCTTAGCCTCCGCCGTACCCTCATCCTAATCCATACGCGGACACTGACCCGCGCGTCCGCACGTGCCCGACCCTAGCACGTCTCCGCACCCTCACCTGTGCCCTCAGCCTTGCCGTTCCCTAACCCTAACCCTAGCCCGGAACGCAAACCCACCGGCAGCCCCACACCTCAGCCTCCGCCGTACCCTCATCCTAATCCGTACGCGGACACTGACCCGCACGTGCCCCGACCCTAGCACGTGTCCGCACCCTCACCTGTGCCTTCAGCCTTGCCGTTCCCTAACCCTAACCCTAGCCCGGAACGGAAACCCACCGGCAGCCCCACAACTTAGCCTCCGCCGTACCCTCATCCTAATCCGTACGCGGACACTGACCCGCGCGTCCGCACGTGCCACGACCCTAGCACGTGTCCGCACCCTCACCTGTGCCCTCAGCCTTGCCGTTCCCTAACCCTAAACCTAGCCCGGAACGGAAACCCACCGGCAGCCCCACACCTTAGCCTCCGACGTACCCTCATCCTAATCCGTACGCGGACACAGACCCGCGCGTCCGCACATGCCCCGACCCTAGCACGTGTCCGCACCCTCACCTGTGCCCTCAGCCTTGCTGTTCCCTAACCCTAACCCTAGCCCGGAAGGGAAACCCACCAGCAGCCCCACACCTTAGCCTCCGACGTACCCTCATCCTAATCCGTACGCGGACACAGACCCGCGCGTCCGCACGTGCCCCGACCCTAGCACGTGTCCGCACCCTCACCTGTGCCCTCAGCCTTGCCGTTCCCTAACCCTAACCCTAGCCCGGAACGGAAACCCACCGGCAGGCCCACACCTCAGCCTCCGCCGTACCCTCATCCTAATCCGTACGCGGACACTGACCCGCGCGTCCGCACATGCCCCAACCCTAGCACGTGTCCGCACCCTCACCTGTGCCTTCAGCCTTGCCGTTCCCTAACCCTAACCCTAGCCTGGAACGCAAACCCACCGGCAGCCCCACACCTTAGCCTCCGCCGTACCCACATCCTAATCCGTACGCGGACACTGACCCGCGCGTCCGCACGTGCCCCGACCCTAGCACGTGTCCGCACCCTCACCTGTGCCCTCAGCCTTGCCGTTCCCTAACCCTAACCCTAGCCCGGAACGGAAACCCACCGGCAGCCCCACACCTTAGCCTCCGCCGTACCCTCATCCTAATCCGTACGCGGACACTGACCCGCGCGTCCGCACGTGCCCCGACCCTAGCACGTGTCTGCACCCTCGCCTGTGCCCTCAGCCTTGCCGCTCCCTAACCCTAACCCTAGCCCGGAACGGAAACCCACCGGCAGCCCCACACCTTAGCCTCCGCCGTACCCTCATCCTAATCCGTACGCGGACACTGACCCGCGCGTCCGCACGAGCCCCGAGCCTAGCACGTGTCCGCACCCTCACCTGTGCCCTCAGCCTTGCCGTTCCCTAACCCTAACCCTAGCCCGGAATGGAAACCCACCGGCAGCCCCACACCTTAGCCTCTGCCGTACCCTCATCCTAATCCGTACGCGGACACTGACCCTCGCGTCCGCACGTGCCACGACCCTAGCACGTGTCCGCACCCTCGCCTGTGCCCTCAGCCTTGCCGTTCCCTAACCCTAACCCTAGCCCGGAAGGGAAACCCACCGGCAGCCCCACACCTTAGCCTCCGCCGTACCCTCATCCTAATCCGTAGGCGGACACTGACCCGCGCGTCCGCACGTGCCCCGACCCTAGCACGTGTCCGCACCCTCACCTGTGCCCTCAGCCTTGCCGTTCCCTAACCCTAACCCTAGCCCGGAACGGAAACCCACCGGCAGCCCCACACCTTAGCCTCCGCCGTACCCTCATCCTAATCCGTACGCGGACACTGACCCGCGCGTCCGCACGTGCCCCGACCCTAGAACGTGTCCGCACCCTCGCCTGTGCCCTCAGCCTTGCCGTTCCCTAACCCTAACCCTAGCCCGGAATGGAAAACCACCGGCAGCCCCACACCATAGCCTCCGCCGTACCCTCATCCTAATCCGTACGCGGACACTGACCCGCGCGTCCGCACGTGCCCCGACCCTAGCACGTGTCCGCACCCTCACCTGTACCCTCAGCCTTGCCGTTCCCTAACCCTAACCCTAGCCCGGAACGGAAACCCACCGGCAGCCCCACACCTTAGCCTCCGCCGTACCCTCATCCTAATCCGTAGGCGGACACTGACCCGCGCGTCCGCACGTGCCCCGACCCTAGCACGTGTCCGCACCCTCACCTGTGCCCTCAGCCTTGCCGTTCCCTAACCCTAACCCTAGCCCGGAACGGAAACCCACCGGCAGCCCCACACCTTAGCCTCCGCCGTACCCTCATCCTAATCCGTACGCGGACACTGACCCGCGCGTCCGCACGTGCCCCGACCCTAGCACGTGTCCACACCCTCACCTGTGCCCTCAGCCTTGCCGTTCCCTAACCCTAACCCTAGCCCGGAACGGAAAACCACCGGCAGCCGCACACCTTATACTCCGCCGTACCCACATCCTAATCCGTACGCGGACACTGACCCGCGCGTCCGCACGTGCCCCGACCCTATAACGTCTCCGCACCCTGATCTGTGCCCTCAGCCTTGCCGTTCCCTAACCCTAACCCTAGCCCGGAACGGAAACCCACCGGCAGCCCCACACCTTAGCCTCCGCCGTACCCTCATCCTAATCCGTACGCGGACACTGACCCGCACGTCCGCACGTGCTCCGACCCTAGCACGTGTCCGCACCCTCACCTGTGCCCTCAGCCTTGCCGTTCCCTAACCCTAACCCTAGCCCGGAACGGAAACCCACCGGCAGCCCCACACCTTAGCCTCCGCCGTACCCTCATCCTAATCCGTACGCGGACACTGACCCGCGCGTCCGCACGTGCCCCGACCCTAGAACGTGTCCGCACCCTCGCCTGTGCCCTCAACCTTGCCGTTCCCTAACCCTAACCCTAGCCCGGAATGGAAAACCACCGGCAGCCCCACACCATAGCCTCCGCCGTACCCTCATCCTAATCCGTACGCGGACACTGACCCGCGCGTCCGCACGTGCCCCGACCCTAGCACGTGTCCGCACCCTCACCTGTACCCTCAGCCTTGCCGTTCCCTAACCCTAACCCTAGCCCGGAACGGAAACCCACCGGCAGCCCCACACCTTAGCCTCCGCCGTACCCTCATCCTAATCCGTAGGCGGACACTGACCCGCGCGTCCGCACGTGCCCCGACCCTAGCACGTGTCCGCACCCTCACCTGTGCCCTCAGCCTTGCCGTTCCCTAACCCTAACCCTAGCCCGGAACGGAAACCCACCGGCAGCCCCACACCTTAGCCTCCGCCGTACCCTCATCCTAATCCGTACGCGGACACTGACCCGCGCGTCCGCACGTGCCCCGACCCTAGCACGTGTCCACACCCTCACCTGTGCCCTCAGCCTTGCCGTTCCCTAACCCTAACCCTAGCCCGGAACGGAAAACCACCGGCAGCCGCACACCTTATACTCCGCCGTACCCACATCCTAATCTGTACGCGGACACTGACCCGCGCGTCCGCACGTGCCCCGACCCTATAACGTCTCCGCACCCTGATCTGTGCCCTCAGCCTTGCCGTTCCCTAACCCTAACCCTAGCCCGGAACGGAAACCCACCGGCAGCCCCACACCTTAGCCTCCGCCGTACCCTCATCCTAATCCATACGCGGACACTGACCCGCGCGTCCGCACGTGCCCCGACCCTAGCACGTGTCGGCACCCTCACCTGTGCCATCAGCCTTGCCGTTCCCTAACCCTAACCCTAGCCCGGAACGGAAACCCACCGGCAGCCCCACACCTTAGCCTCCGCCGTACCCTCATCCTAATCCGTACGCGGACACTGACACGCGCGTCCGCACGTGCCCCGACCCTAGCACGTGTCCGCACCGTCACCTGTGCCCTCAGCCTTGCTGTTCCCTAACCCTAACCCTAGCACGGAAGGGAAACCCACCGGCAGCCCCACACCTTAGCCTCCGCCGTACCCTCATCCTAATCCGTACGCGGACACTGACCCACGCGTCCGCACGTGCCCCGACCCTAGCACGTGTCCGCACCCTGACCTGTGCCCTCAGCCTTGCCGTTCCCTAACCCTAACCCTAGCCCGGAACGGAAACCCACCGGCAGCCCCACACCTTAGCCTCCGCCGTACCCTCATCCTAATCCGTACGCGGACACTGACCCGCGCGTCCGCACGTGCCCCGACCCTAGCACGTGTCCGCACCCTCACCTGTGCCCTCAGCCTTGCCGTTCCCTAACCCTAACCCTAGCCCGGAACGGAAACCCACCGGCAGCCCCACACCTTAGCCTCCGCCGTACCCTCATCCTAATCCGTACGCGGACACTGACCCGCGCGTCCGCACGTGCCACAACCCTAGCACGTGTCCGCACCCTCGCCTGTGCCCTCAGCCTTGCCGTTCCCTAACCCTAACCCTAGCCAGGAAGGGAAACCCACCGGCAGCCCCACACCTTAGCCTCCGCCGTACCCTCATCCTAATCCGTAGGCGGACACTGACCCGCGCGTCCGCACGTGGCCCGTCCCTAGCACGTGTCCGCACCCTCACCTGTGCCCTCAGCCTTGCCGTTCCCTAACCCTAACCCTAGCCCGGAACGGAAACCCACCGGCAGCCCCACACCTTAGCCTCCGCAGTACCCTCATCCTAATCCGTACGCGGACACTGACCCGCGCGTCCGCACGTGCCCCGACCCTAGAACGTGTCCGCACCCTCGCCTGTGCCCTCAGCCTTGCCGTTCCCTAACCCTAACCCTAGCCCGGAATGGAAAACCACAGGCAGCCCCACACCTTAGCCTCCGCCGTACCCTCATCCTAATCCGTACGCGGACACTGACCCGCGCGTCCGCACGTGCCCCGACCCTAGCACGTGTCTGCACCCTCGCCTGTGCCCTCAGCCTTGCCGTTCCCTAACCCTAACCCTAGCCCAGAACGGAAACCCACCGGCAGCCCCACACCTTAGCCTCCGCCGTACCCTCATCCTAATCCGTACGCGGACACTGACCCGCGCGTCCGCACGAGCCCCGACCCTAGCACGTGTCCGCACCCTCACCTGTGCCCTCAGCCTTGCCGTTCCCTAACCCTAACCCTAGCCCGGAATGGAAACCCACCGGCAGCCCCACACCTTAGCCTCCGCCGTACCCTCATCCTAATCCGTACGCGGACACTGACCCGCGCGTCCGCACGTGCCACGACCCTAGCACGTGTCCGCACCCTCGCCTGTGCCCTCAGCCTTGCCGTTCCCTAACCCTAACCCTAGCCCGGAAGGGAAACCCACCGGCAGCCCCACACCTTAGCCTCCGCCGTACCCTCATCCTAATCCGTAGGCGGACACTGACCCGCGCGTCCGCACGTGCCCCGACCCTAGCACGTGTCCGCACCCTCACCTGTGCCCTCAGCCTTGCCGTTCCCTAACCCTAACCCTAGCCCGGAACGGAAACCCACCGGCAGCCCCACACCTTAGCCTCCGCCGTACCCTCATCCTAATCCATACGCGGACACTGACCCGCGCGTCCGCACGTGCCCCGACCCTAGAACGTGTCCGCACCCTCGCCTGTGCCCTCAGCCTTGCCGTTCCCTAACCCTAACCCTAGCCCGGAATGGAAAACCACCGGCAGCCCCACACCTTAGCCTCCGCCGTACCCTCATCCTAATCCGTACGCGGACACTGACCCGCGCGTCCGCACGTGCCCCGACACTAGCACGTGTCCGCACCCTCACCTGTGCCCTCAGCCTTGCCGTTCCCTAACCCTAACCCTAGCCCGGAACGGAAACCCACCGGCAGCCCCAAACCTTATACTCCGCCGTACCCTCATCCTAATCCGTACGCGGACACTGACCCGCGCGTCCGCACGTGCCCCGACCCTATCACGTCTCCGCACACTGACCTGTGCCCTCAGCCTTGCCGTTCCCTAACCCTAACCCTAGCCCGGAACGGAAACACACCGGCAGCCCCACACCTTAGCCTCCGCCGTACCCTCATCCTAATCCATACGTGGACACTGACCCGCGCGTCCGCACGTGCCCCGACCCTAGCACGTGTCCGCACCCTCACCTGTGCCCTCAGCCTTGCCGTTCCCTAACCCTAACCCTAGCCCGGAACGGAAACCCACCGGCAGCCCCACACCTTAGCCTCCGCCGTACCCTCATCCTAATCCGTACGCGGACACTGACCCGCGCGTCTGCACGTGCCCCGACCCTAGCACGTGTCCGCACCCTCGCCTGTGCCCTCAGCCTTGACGTTCCCTAAACCTAACCCTAGCCCGGAACGGAAACCCACCGGCAGCCCCACACCTTAGCCTCCGCCGTACCCTCATCCTAATCCGTACGCGGACACTGACCCGCGCGTCCGCACGAGCCCCGAACCTAGCACGTGTCCGCACCCTCACCTGTGCCCTCAGCCTTGCCGTTCCCTAACCCTAACCCTAGCCCGGAACGGAAACCCACCGGCAGCCCCACACCTTAGCCTCCGCCGTACCCTCATCCTAATCCGTACGCGGACACTGACCCGCGCGTCCGCACGTGCCACGACCCTAGCACGTGTCCGCACCCTCGCCTGTGCCCTCAGCCTTGCCGTTCCCTAACCCTAACCCTAGCCCGGAAGGGAAACCCACCGGCAGCCCCACACCTTAGCCTCCGCCGTACCCTCATCCTAATCCGTAGGCGGACACTGACCCGCGCGTCCGCACGTGCCCCGACCCTAGCACGTGTCCGCACCCTCACCTGTGCCCTCAGCCTTGCCGTTCCCTAACCCTAACCCTAGACCGGAACGGAAACCCACCGGCAGCCCCACACCTTAGCCTCCGCCGTACCCTCATCCTAATCCATACGCGGACACTGACCCGCGCGCCCGCACATGCCCCGACCCTAGAACGTGTCCGCACCCTCGCCTGTGCCCTCAGCCTTGCCGTTCCCTAACCCTAACCCTAGCCCGGAATGGAAAACCACCGGCAGCCCCACACCTTAGCCTCCGCCGTACCCTCATCCTAATCCGTACGCGGACACTGACCCGCGCGTCCGCACGTGCCCCGACCCTAGCACGTGTCCGCACCCTCACCTGTACCCTCAGCCTTGCCGTTCCCTAACCCTAACCCTAGCCCGGAACGGAAACCCACCGGCAGCCCCACACCTTAGCCTCCGCCGTACCCTCATCCTAATCCGTAGGCGGACACTGACCCGCGCGTCCGCACGTGCCCCGACCCTAGCACGTGTCCGCACCCTCACCTGTGCCCTCAGCCTTGCCGTTCCCTAACCCTAACCCTAGCCCGGAACGGAAACCCACCGGCAGCCCCACACCTTAGCCTCCGCCGTACCCTCATCCTAATCCGTACGCGGACACTGACCCGCGCGTCCGCACGTGCCCCGAACCTAGCACGTGTCCACACCCTCACCTGTGCCCTCAGCCTTGCCGTTCCCTAACCCTAACCCTAGCCCGGAACGGAAAACCACCGGCAGCCCCACACCTTATACTCTGCCGTACCCACATCCTAATCCGTACGTGGACACTGTCCCGCGCGTCCGCACGTGCCCCGACCCTATAACGTCTCCGCACCCTGATCTGTGCCCTCAGCCTTGCCGTTCCCTAACCCTAACCCTAGCCCGGAACGGAAACCCACCGGCAGCCCCACACCTTAGCCTCCGCCGTACCCTCATCCTAATCCATACGCGGACACTGACCCGCGCGTCCGCACGTGCCCCGACCCTAGCACGTGTCCGCACCCTCACCTGTGCCATCAGCCTTGCCGTTCCCTAACCCTAACCCTAGCCCGGAACGGAAACCCACCGGCAGCCCCACACCTTAGCCTCCGCCGTACCCTCATCCTAATCCGTACGCGGACACTGACCCGCGCGTCCGCACGTGCCCCGACCCTAGCACGTGTCCGCACCCTCACCTGTGCCCTCAGCCTTGCCGTTCCCTAACCCTAACCCTAGCCCGGAACGGAAACCCACCGGCAGCCCCACACCTTAGCCTCCGCCGTACGCTCATCCTAATCCGTACGCGGACACTGACCCGCGCGTCCGCACGTGCCCCGACCCTAGCACGTGTCCGCACCCTCACCTGTGCCCTCAGCCTTGCCGTTCCCTAACCCTAACCCTAGCCCGGAAGGGAAACCCACCGGCAGCCCCACACCTTAGCCTCCGCCGTACCCTCATCCTAATCCATACGCGGACACTGACCCGCACGTCCGCACGTGCTCCGACCCTAGCACGTGTCCGCACCCTCACCTGTGCCCTCAGCCTTGCCGTTCCCTAACCCTAACCCTAGCCCAGAACGGAAACCCACCGGCAGCCCCACACCTTAGCCTCCGCCGTACCCTCATCCTAATCCGTACGCGGACACTGACCCGCGTGTCCGCACGTGCCCCGACCCTAGCACGTGTCCGCACCCTCGCCTGTGCCCTCAGCCTTGCCGTTTCCTAACCCTAACCCTAGCCCGGAACGGAAACCCACCGGCAGCCCCACACTTTAGCCTCCGCCGTACCCTCATCCTAATCCGTAGGCGGACACTGACCCGCGCGTCCGCACGTGCCCCGACCCTAGCACGTGTCCACACCCTCACCTGTGCCCTCAGCCTTGCCGTTCCCTAACCCTAACCCTAGACCGGAACGGAAACCCACCGGCAGCCCCACACCTTAGCCTCCGCCGTACCCTCATCCTAATCCGTACGCGGACACTGACCCGCGCGTCCGCACGTGCCCCGACCCTAGCACGTGTCCACACCCTCACCTGTGCCCTCAGCCTTGCCGTTCCCTAACCCTAACCCTAGCCCGGAACGGAAACCCACCGACAGCCCCACACCTTATACTCCGCCGTACCCTCATCCTAATCCGTACGCGGACACTGACCCGCGCGTCCGCACGTGCCCCGACCCTATCACGTCTCCGCACCCTGACCTGTGCCCTCAGCCTTGCCGTTCCCTAACCCTAACCCTAGCCCGGAACGGAAACCCACCGGCAGCCCCACACCTTAGCCTCCGCCGTACCCTCATCCTAATCCATACGCGGACACTGACCCGCGCGTCCGCACGTGCCCCGACCCTAGCACGTGTCCGCACCCTCACCTGTGCCATCAGCCTTGCCGATCCCTAACCCTAACCCTAGCCCGGAACGGAAACCCACCGGCAGCCCCACACCTTAGCCTCCGCCGTACCCTCATTCTAATCCGTACGCGGACACTGACCCACGCGTCCGCACGTGCCCCGACCCTAGCACGTGTCCGCACCCTCGCCTATGCCCTCAGCCTTGCCGTTCCCTAACCCTAACCCTAGCCCGGAACGGAAACCCACCGGCAGCCCCACAACTTAGCCTCCGCCGTACCCTCATCCTAATCCGTACGCGGACAATGACCCACGCGTCCGCACGTGCCCCGACCCTAGCACGTGTCCGCACCCTCACCTGTACCCTCAGCCTTGCCGTTCCCTAACCCTAACCCTAGCCCGGAACGGAAACCCACCGGCAGCCCCACAACTTAGCCTCCGCCGTACCCTCATCCTAATCCGTACGCGGACACTGACCCGCGCGTCCGCACGTGCCCCGACCCTAGCACGTGTCCGCACCCTCACCTGTGCCCTCAGCCTTGCCGTTCCCTAACCCTAACCCTAGCCCGGAACGGAAACCCACCGGCAGCCCCACACCTTAGCCTCCGCCGTACCCTCATCCTAATCCGTACGCGGACACTGACCCACGCGTCCGCACGTGCCCCGACCCTAGCACGTGTCCGCACCCTGACCTGTGCCCTCAGCCTTGCCGTTCCCTAACCCTAACCCTAGCCCGGAACGGAAACCCACCGGCAGCCCCACACCTTAGCCTCCGCCGTACCCTCATCCTAATCCGTACGCGGACACTGACCCGCGCGTCCGCACGTGCCCCGACCCTAGCACGTGTCCGCACCCTGACCTGTGCCCTCAGCCTTGCCGTTCCCTAACCCTAACCCTAGCCCGGAACGGAAACCCACCGGCAGCCCCACACCTTAGCCTCCGCCGTACCCTCATCCTAATCCGTACGCGGACACTGACCCGCGTGTCCGCACGTGCCCCGACCCTAGCACGTGTCCGCACCCTCACCTGTGCCCTCAGCCTTGCCGTTCCCTAACCCTAACCCTAGCCCGGAACGGAAACCTACCGGTAGCCCCACACCTTAGCCTCCGCCGTACCCTCATCCTAATCCGTACGCGGACACTGACCCGCGCGTCCGCACGTGCCCCGACCCTAGCACGTGTCCGCACCCTCACCTGTGCCCTCAGCCTTGCCGTTCCCTAACCCTAACCCTAGCCCGGAACGGAAACCCACCGGCAGCCCCACACTTTAGCCTCCGCCGTACCCTCATCCTAATCCGTACGCGGACACGGACCCGCGCGTCCGCACGTGCCACGACCTTAGCACGTGTCCGCCCCCTCGCCTGTGCCCTCAGCCTTGCCGTTCCCTAACCCTAACCCTAGCCCGGAAAGGAAACCCACCGGCAGCCCCACACCTTAGCCTCCGCCGTACCCTCATCCTAATCCGTACGCGGACACTGACCCACGCGTCCGCACGTGCCCCGACCCTAGCACGTGTCCGCACCCTGACCTGTGCCCTCAGCCTTGCCGTTCCCTAACCCTAACCCAAGCCCGGAACGGAAACCCACCGGCAGCCCCACACCTTAGCCTCCGCCATACCCTCATCCTAATCCGTCCGCGGACACTGACCCGCGCGTCCGCACGTGCCACGACCCTAGCACGTGTCCGCACCCTCACCTGTGCCCTCAGCCTTGCCGTTCCCTAACCCTAACCCTAGCCCGGAACGCAAACCCACCGGCAGCCCCACACCTTAGCCTCCGCCGTACCCTCATCCTAATCCGTACGCGGACACTGACCCACGCGTCCGCACGTGCCCCGACCCTAGCACGTGTCCGCACCGTCACCTGTGCCCTCAGCCTTGCTGTTCCCTAACCCTAACCCTAGCACGGAAGGGAAACCCACCGGCAGCCCCACACCTTAGCCTCCGCCGTACCCTCATCCTAATCCGTACGCGGACACTGACCCACGCGTCCGCACGTGCCCCGACCCTAGCACGTGTCCGCACCCTGACCTGTGCCCTCAGCCTTGCCGTTCCCTAACCCTAACCCTAGCCCGGAACGGAAACCCACCGGCAGCCCCACACCTTAGCCTCCGCTGTACCCTCATCCTAATCCGTACGCGGACACTGACCCGCGCGTCCGCACGTGCCCCGACCCTAGCACGTGTCCGCACCCTCACCTGTGCCCTCAGCCTTGCCGTTCCCTAACCCTAACCCTAGCCCGGAACGGAAACCCACCGGCAGCCCCACACCTTAGCCTCCGCCGTACCCTCATCCTAATCCATACGCGGACACTGACCCGCGCGTCCGCACGTGCCACAACCCTAGCACGTGTCCGCACCCTCGCCTGTGCCCTCAGCCTTGCCGTTCCCTAACCCTAACCCTAGCCCGGAAGGGAAACCCACCGGCAGCCCCACACCTTAGCCTCCGCCGTACCCTCATCCTAATCCGTAGGCGGACACTGACCCGCGCGTCCGCACGTGGCCCGACCCTAGCACGTGTCCGCACCCTCACCTGTGCCCTCAGCCTTGCCGTTCCCTAACCCTAACCCTAGCCCGGAACGGAAACCCACCGGCAGCCCCACACCTTAGCCTCCGCAGTACCCTCATCCTAATCCGTACGCGGACACTGACCCGCGCGTCCGCACGTGCCCCGACCCTAGAACGTGTCCGCACCCTCGCCTGTGCCCTCAGCCTTGCCGTTCCCTAACCCTAACCCTAGCCCGGAATGGAAAACCACAGGCAGCCCCACACCTTAGCCTCCGCCGTACCCTCATCCTAATCCGTACGCGGACACTGACCCACGCGTCCGCACGTGCCCCGACCCTAGCACGTGTCCGCACCCTCACCTGTGCCCTCAGCCTTGCCGTTCCCTAACCCTAACCCTAGCCCGGAACGGAAACCCACCGGCAGCCCCACACCTTAGCCTCCGCCGTACCCTCATCCTAATCCATACGCGGACACTGACCCGCGCGTCCGCACGTGCCCCGACCCTAGCACGTCTCCGCACCCTCACCTGTGCCCTCAGCATTGCCGTTCCCTAACCCTAAACCTAGCCCGGAACGCAAACCCACCGGCAGCCCCACACCTCAGCCTCCGCCGTACCCTCATCCTAATCCGTACGCGGACACTGACCCGCACGTGCCCCGACCCTAGCACGTGTCCGCACCCTCACCTGTGCCTTCAGCCTTGCCGTTCCCTAACCCTAACCCTAGCCCGGAACGGAAACCCACCGGCAGCCCCACACCTTAGCCTCCGCCGTACCCTCATCCTAATCCGTACGCGGACACTGACCCGCGCGTCCGCACGTGCCACGACCCTAGCACGTGTCCGCACCCTCACCTGTGCCCTCAGCCTTGCCGTTCCCTAACCCTAAACCTAGCCCGGAACGGAAACCCACCGGCAGCCCCACACCTTAGCCTCCGACGTACCCTCATCCTAATCCGTACGCGGACACAGACCCGCGCGTCCGCACATGCCCCGACCCTAGCACGTGTCCGCACCCTCACCTGTGCCTTCAGCCTTGCCGTTCCCTAACCCTAACCCTAGCCTGGAACGCAAACCCACCGGCAGCCCCACACCTTAGCCTCCGCCGTACCCTCATCCTAATCCGTACGCGGACACTGACCCGCGCGTCCGCACGTGCCCCGACCCTAGCACGTGTCCGCACCCTCACCTGTGCCCTCAGCCTTGCCGTTCCCTAACCCTAACCCTAGCCCGGAACGGAAACCCACCGGCAGCCCCACACCTTAGCCTCCGCCGTACCCTCATCCTAATCCGTACGCGGACACTGACCCGCGCGTCCGCACGTGCCCCGACCCTAGCACGTGTCTGCACCCTCGCCTGTGCCCTCAGCCTTGCCGTTCCCTAACCCTAACCCTAGCCCGGAACGGAAACCCACCGGCAGCCCCACACCTTAGCCTCCGCCGTACCCTCATCCTAATCCGTACGCGGACACTGACCCGCGCGTCCGCACGAGCCCCGACCATAGCACGTGTCCGCACCCTCACCTGTGCCCTCAGCCTTGCCGTTCCCTAACCCTAACCCTAGCCCGGAACGGAAACCCACCGGCAGCCCCACACCTTAGCCTCCGCCGTACCCTCATCCTAATCCATACGCGGACACTGACCCGCGCGTCCGCACATGCCCCGACCCTAGAACGTGTCCGCACCCTCGCCTGTGCCCTCAGCCTTGCCGTTCCCTAACCCTAACCCTAGCCCGGAATGGAAAACCACCGGCAGCCCCACACCTTAGCCTCCGCCGTACCCTCATCCTAATCCGTACGCGGACACTGACCCGCGCGTCCGCACGTGCCCCGACCCTAGCACGTGTCCGCACCCTCACCTGTACCCTCAGCCTTGCCGTTCCCTAACCCTAACCCTAGCCCGGAACGGAAACCCACCGGCAGCCCCACACCTTAGCCTCCGCCGTACCCTCATCCTAATCCGTAGGCGGACACTGACCCGCGCGTCCGCACGTGCCCCGACCCTAGCACGTGTCCGCACCCTCACCTGTGCCCTCAGCCTTGCCGTTCCCTAACCCTAACCCTAGCCCGGAACGGAAACCCACCGGCAGCCCCACACCTTAGCCTCCGCCGTACCCTCATCCTAATCCGTACGCGGACACTGACCCGCGCGTCCGCACGTGCCCCGAACCTAGCACGTGTCCACACCCTCACCTGTGCCCTCAGCCTTGCCGTTCCCTAACCCTAACCCTAGCCCGGAACGGAAAACCACCGGCAGCCCCACACCTTATACTCCGCCGTACCCACATCCTAATCCGTACGTGGACACTGACCCGCGCGTCCGCACGTGCCCCGACCCTATAACGTCTCCGCACCCTGATCTGTGCCCTCAGCCTTGCCGTTCCCTAACCCTAACCCTAGCCCGGAACGGAAACCCACCGGCAGCCCCACACCTTAGCCTCCGCCGTACCCTCATCCTAATCCATACGCGGACACTGACCCGCGCGTCCGCACGTGCCCCGACCCTAGCACGTGTCCGCACCCTCACCTGTGCCATCAGCCTTGCCGTTCCCTAACCCTAACCCTAGCCCGGAACGGAAACCCACCGGCAGCCCCACACCTTAGCCTCCGCCGTACCCTCATCCTAATCCGTACGCGGACACTGACCCGCGCGTCCGCACGTGCCCCGAACCTAGCACGTGTCCGCACCCTCACCTGTGCCCTCAGCCTTGCCGTTCCCTAACCCTAACCCTAGCCCGGAACGGAAACCCACCGGCAGCCCCACACCTTAGCCTCCGCCGTACGCTCATCCTAATCCGTACGCGGACACTGACCCGCGCGTCCGCACGTGCCCCGACCCTAGCACGTGTCCGCACCCTCACCTGTGCCCTCAGCCTTGCCGTTCCCTAACCCTAACCCTAGCCCGGAAGGGAAACCCACCGGCAGCCCCACACCTTAGCCTCCGCCGTACCCTCATCCTAATCCGTACGCGGACACTGACCCGCACGTCCGCACGTGCTCCGACCCTAGCACGTGTCCGCACCCTCACCTGTGCCCTCAGCCTTGCCGTTCCCTAACCCTAACCCTAGCCCAGAACGGAAACCCACCGGCAGCCCCACACCTTAGCCTCCGCCGTACCCTCATCCTAATCCGTACGCGGACACTGACCCGCGTGTCCGCACGTGCCCCGACCCTAGCACGTGTCCGCACCCTCGCCTGTGCCCTCAGCCTTGCCGTTTCCTAACCCTAACCCTAGCCCGGAACGGAAACCCACCGGCAGCCCCACACTTTAGCCTCCGCCGTACCCTCATCCTAATCCGTAGGCGGACACTGACCCGCGCGTCCGCACGTGCCCCGACCCTAGCACGTGTCCACACCCTCACCTGTGCCCTCAGCCTTGCCGTTCCCTAACCCTAACCCTAGACCGGAACGGAAACCCACCGGCAGCCCCACACCTTAGCCTCCGCCGTACCCTCATCCTAATCCGTACGCGGACACTGACCCGCGCGTCCGCACGTGCCCCGACCCTAGCACGTGTCCACACCCTCACCTGTGCCCTCAGCCTTGCCGTTCCCTAACCCTAACCCTAGCCCGGAATGGAAACCCACCGACAGCCCCACACCTTATACTCCGCCGTACCCTCATCCTAATCCGTACGCGGACACTGACCCGCGCGTCCGCACGTGCCCCGACCCTATCACGTCTCCGCACCCTGACCTGTGCCCTCAGCCTTGCCGTTCCCTAACCCTAACCCTAGCCCGGAACGGAAACCCACCGGCAGCCCCACACCTTAGCCTCCGCCGTACCCTCATCCTAATCCATACGCGGACACTGACCCGCGCGTCCGCACGTGCCCCGACCCTAGCACGTGTCCGCACCCTCACCTGTGCCATCAGCCTTGCCGTTCCCTAACCCTAACCCTAGCCCGGAACGGAAACCCACCGGCAGCCCCACACCTTAGCCTCCGCCGTACCCTCATTCTAATCCGTACGCGGACACTGACCCACGCGTCCGCACGTGCCCCGACCCTAGCACGTGTCCGCACCCTCGCCTGTGCCCTCAGCCTTGCCGTTCCCTAACCCTAACCCTAGCCCGGAACGGAAACCCACCGGCAGCCCCACAACTTAGCCTCCGCCGTACCCTCATCCTAATCCGTACGCGGACAATGACCCGCGCGTCCGCACGTGCCCCGACCCTAGCACGTGTCCGCACCCTCACCTGTACCCTCAGCCTTGCCGTTCCCTAACCCTAACCCTAGCCCGGAACGGAAACCCACCGGCAGCCCCACACCTTAGCCTCCGCCGTACCCTCATCCTAATCCGTACGCGGACACTGACCCGCGCGTCCGCACGTGCCCCGACCCTAGCACGTGTCCGCACCCTCACCTGTGCCCTCAGCCTTGCCGTTCCCTAACCCTAACCCTAGCCCGGAACGCAAACCCACCGGCAGCCCCACACCTTAGCCTCCGCCGTACCCTCATCCTAATCCGTACGCGGACACTGACCCACGCGTCCGCACGTGCCCCGACCCTAGCACGTGTCCGCACCCTGACCTGTGCCCTCAGCCTTGCCGTTCCCTAACCCTAACCCTAGCCCGGAACGGAAACCCACCGGCAGCCCCACACCTTAGCCTCCGCCGTACCCTCATCCTAATCCGTACGCGGACACTGACCCGCGCGTCCGCACGTGCCCCGACCCTAGCACGTGTCCGCACCCTGACCTGTGCCCTCAGCCTTGCCGTTCCCTAACCCTAACCCTAGCCCGGAACGGAAACCCACCGGCAGCCCCACACCTTAGCCTCCGCCGTACCCTCATCCTAATCCGTACGCGGACACTGACCCGCGTGTCCGCACGTGCCCCGACCCTAGCACGTGTCCGCACCCTCACCTGTGCCCTCAGCCTTGCCGTTCCCTAACCCTAACCCTAGCCTGGAACGGAAACCTACCGGCAGCCCCACACCTTAGCCTCCGCCGTACCCTCATCCTAATCCGTACGCGGACACTGATCCGCGCGTCCGCACGTGCCCCGACCCTAGCACGTGTCCGCACCCTCACCTGTGCCCTCAGCCTTGCCGTTCCCTAACCCTAACCCTAGCCCGGAACGGAAACCCACCGGCAGCCCCACACTTTAGCCTCCGCCGTACCCTCATCCTAATCCGTACGCGGACACGGACCCGCGCGTCCGCACGTGCCACGACCTTAGCACGTGTCCGCCCCCTCGCCTGTGCCCTCAGCCTTGCCGTTCCCTAACCCTAACCCTAGCCCGGAAAGGAAACCCACCGGAAGCCCCACACCTTAGCCTCCGCCGTACCCTCATCCTAATCCGTACGCGGACACTGACCCACGCGTCCGCACGTGCCCCGACCCTAGCACGTGTCCGCACCCTGACCTGTGCCCTCAGCCTTGCCGTTCCCTAACCCTAACCCAAGCCCGGAACGGAAACCCACCGGCAGCCCCACACCTTAGCCTCCGCCATACCCTCATCCTAATCCGTCCGCGGACACTGACCCGCGCGTCCGCACGTGCCACGACCCTAGCACGTGTCCGCACCCTCACCTGTGCCCTCAGCCTTGCCGTTCCCTAACCCTAACCCTAGCCCGGAACGCAAACCCACCGGCAGCCCCACACCTTAGCCTCCGCCGTACCCTCATCCTAATCCGTACGCGGACACTGACCCACGCGTCCGCACGTGCCCCGACCCTAGCACGTGTCCGCACCGTCACCTGTGCCCTCAGCCTTGCTGTTCCCTAACCCTAACCCTAGCACGGAAGGGAAACCCACCGGCAGCCCCACACCTTAGCCTCCGCCGTACCCTCATTCTAATCCGTACGCGGACACTGACCCACGCGTCCGCACGTGCCCCGACCCTAGCACGTGTCCGCACCCTGACCTGTGCCCTCAGCCTTGCCGTTCCCTAACCCTAACCCTAGCCCGGAACGGAAACCCACCGGCAGCCCCACACCTTAGCCTCCGCCGTACCCTCATCCTAATCCGTACGCGGACACTGACCCGCGCGTCCGCACGTGCCCCGACCCTAGCACGTGTCCGCACCCTCACCTGTGCCCTCAGCCTTGCCGTTCCCTAACCCTAACCCTAGCCCGGAACGGAAACCCACCGGCAGCCCCACACCTTAGCCTCCGCCGTACCCTCATCCTAATCCATACGCGGACACTGACCCGCGCGTCCGCACGTGCCACAACCCTAGCACGTGTCCGCACCCTCGCCTGTGCCCTCAGCCTTGCCGTTCCCTAACCCTAACCCTAGCCCGGAAGGGAAACCCACCGGCAGCCCCACACCTTAGCCTCCGCCGTACCCTCATCCTAATCCGTAGGCAGACACTGACCCGCGCGTCCGCACGTGGCCCGACCCTAGCACGTGTCCGCACCCTCACCTGTGCCCTCAGCCTTGCCGTTCCCTAACCCTAACCCTAGCCCGGAACGGAAACCCACCGGCAGCCCCACACCTTAGCCTCCGCAGTACCCTCATCCTAATCCGTACGCGGACACTGACCCGCGCGTCCGCACGTGCCCCGACCCTAGAACGTGTCCGCACCCTCGCCTGTGCCCTCAGCCTTGCCGTTCCCTAACCCTAACCCTAGCCCGGAATGGAAAACCACAGGCAGCCCCACACCTTAGCCTCCGCCGTACCCTCATCCTAATCCGTACGCGGACACTGACCCACGCGTCCGCACGTGCCCCGACCCTAGCACGTGTCCGCACCCTCACCTGTGCCCTCAGCCTTGCCGTTCCCTAACCCTAACCCTAGCCCGGAACGGAAACCCACCGGCAGCCCCACACCTTAGCCTCCGCCGTACCCTCATCCTAATCCATACGCGGACACTGACCCGCGCATCCGCACGTGCCCCGACCCTAGCACGTCTCCGCACCCTCACCTGTGCCCTCAGCCTTGCCGTTCCCTAACCCTAACCCTAGCCCGGAACGCAAACCCACCGGCAGCCCCACACCTCAGCCTCCGCCGTACCCTCATCCTAATCCGTACGCGGACACTGACCCGCACGTGCCCCGACCCTAGCACGTGTCCGCACCCTCACCTGTGCCTTCAGCCTTGCCGTTCCCTAACCCTAACCCTAGCCCGGAACGGAAACCCACCGGCAGCCCCACACCTTAGCCTCCGCCGTACCCTCATCCTAATCCGTACGCGGACACTGACCCGCGCGTCCGCACGTGCCACGACCCTAGCACGTGTCCGCACCCTCACCTGTGCCCTCAGCCTTGCCGTTCCCTAACCCTAACCCTAGCCCGGAACGGAAACCCACCGGCAGCCCCACACCTTAGCCTCCGCCGTACCCTCATCCTAATCCGTACGCGGACACTGACCCGCGCGTCCGCACGTGCCACGACCCTAGCACGTGTCCGCACCCTCACCTGTGCCCTCAGCCTTGCCGTTCCCTAACCCTAAACCTAGCCCGGAACGGAAACCCACCGGCAGCCCCACACCTTAGCCTCCGACGTACCCTCATCCTAATCCGTACGCGGACACAGACCCGCGCGTCCGCACATGCCCCGACCCTAGCACGTGTCCGCACCCTCACCTGTGCCCTCAGCCTTGCTGTTCCCTAACCCTAACCCTAGCCCAGAAGGGAAACCCACCAGCAGCCCCACACCTTAGCCTCCGACGTACCCTCATCCTAATCCGTACGCGGACACTGACCCGCGCGTCCGCATGTGCCCCGACCCTAGCACGTGTCCGCACCCTCACCTGTGCCCTCAGCCTTGCCGTTCCCTAACCCTAACCCTAGCCCGGAACGGAAACCCACCGGCAGCCCCACACCTTAGCCTCCGCCGTACCCTCATCCTAATCCGTACGCGGACACTGACCCGCGCGTCCGCACGTGCCCCGACCCTAGCACGTGTCTGCACCCTCGCCTGTGCCCTCAGCCTTGCCGTTCCCTAACCCTAACCCTAGCCCGGAACGGAAACCCACCGGCAGCCCCACACCTTAGCCTCCGCCGTACCCTCATCCTAATCCGTACGCGGACACTGACCCGCGCGTCCGCACGAGCCCCGACCCTAGCACGTGTCCGCACCCTCACCTGTGCCCTCAGCCTTGCCGTTCCCTAACCCTAACCCTAGCCCAGAATGGAAACCCACCGGCA